>NC_074699.1:26487228-26599728 GCF_029448725.1 Salvelinus fontinalis
GGTGGTAGGGTGTCTTCCTGTCCCTGTGTCCCGCCCCCTAGCCCTGTACTGGTGATAAGGTGCCTTCCTGTCCATGTGTCCTGCCCCTAGCCCTGTCCTGGCCTGGTGGTAGGGTGTCTTCCTGTCCCTGTGTCCCGCCCCTAGCACTGTCCTGGCCTGGTGGTAGGGTGCCTTCCTGTCCCTGTGTCCCGCCCCCTAGCCCTGTCCTGGCGTGGTGGTAGGAGGGTGCCTTCCTGTCTCTGTGTCCCGCCCCCTAGCCTTGTCCTGGCCTAGTGGTAGGAGGGTGTCTTCCTGTCCCTGTGTCCCGCCCCCTAGCCCTGTCCTGGCCTGGTGGTAGGGTGCCTTCCTGTCCCTGTGTCCCGCCCCCTAGCCCTGTCCTGGCCTGGTGGTAGAGTGCCTTCCTGTCCCTGTGTCCCGCCCCCTAGCCCTGTCCTGGCCTGGTGGTAGGGTGCCTTCCTGTCCCTGTGTCTCGCCCCCTAGCCCTGTCCTGGCCTGGTGGAATGTTGCCTTCCTGTCCCTGTGTCCCGCCCCCTAGCCCTGTCCTGGCCTGGTGGTAGGGTGTCTTCCTGTCCCTGTGTCCCGCCCCCTAGCCCTGTCCTGGCCTGGTGGTAGAGTGCCTTCCTGTCCCTGTGTCCCGCCCCCTAGCCCTGTCCTGGCCTGGTGGTAGGGTGCCTTCCTGTCCCTGTGTCTCGCCCCCTAGCCCTGTCCTGGCCTGGTGGAATGTTGCCTTCCTGTCCCTGTGTCCCGCCCCCTAGCCCTGTCCTGGCCTGGTGGTAGGGTGTCTTCCTGTCCCTGTGTCCCGCCCCCTAGCCCTGTCCTGGCCTGGTGGTAGGGTGTCTTCCTGTCCCTGTGTCCCGCCCCCTAGCCCTGTCCTGGCCTGGTGGTAGGGTGCCTTCCTGTCCCTGTGTCCCGCCCCCTAGCCCTGTCCTGGCGTGGTGGTAGGAGGGTGCCTTCCTGTCCCTGTGTCCCGCCCCCTAGCCTTGTCCTGGCCTGGTGGTAGGGTGTCTTCCTGTCCCTGTGTCCCGCCCCCTAGCCCTGTACTGGTGATAAGGTGTCTTCCTGTCCCTGTGTCCCGCCCCCTAGCCCTGTCCTGGCGTGGTGGTAGGAGGGTTTCTTCCTGTCCCTGTGTCCCGCCCCCTAGCCCTGTCCTGGCCTGGTGGTAGGGTGCCTTCCTGTCCCTGTGTCCCGCCCCCTAGCCCTGTCCTGGCGTGGTGGTAGGAGGGTTTCTTCCTGTCCCTGTGTCCCGCCCCCTAGCCTTGTCCTGGCCTGGTGGTAGGGTGCCTTCCTGTCCCTGTGTCCCGCCCCCTAGCCCTGTCCTGGCGTGGTGGTAGGAGGGTGCCTTCCTGTCTCTGTGTCCCGCCCCCTAGCCTTGTCCTGGCCTAGTGGTAGGAGGGTGTCTTCCTGTCCCTGTGTCCCGCCCCCTAGCCCTGTCCTGGCCTGGTGGTAGGGTGCCTTCCTGTCCCTGTGTCCCGCCCCCTAGCCCTGTCCTGGCCTGGTGGTAGGGTGCCTTCCTGTCCCTGTGTCTCGCCCCCTAGCCCTGTCCTGGCCTGGTGGAATGTTGCCTTCCTGTCGCTGTGTCCCGCCCCCTAGCCCTGTCCTGGCCTGGTGGTAGGGTGTCTTCCTGTCCCTGTGTCCCGCCCCCTAGCCCTGTCCTGGCCTGGTGGTAGGGTGCCTTCCTGTCCCTGTGTCTCGCCCCCTAGCCCTGTCCTGGCCTGGTGGAATGTTGCCTTCCTGTCCCTGTGTCTCGCCCCCTAGCCCTGTCCTGGCCTGGTGGTAGGGTGTCTTCCTGTCCCTGTGTCCCGCCCCCTAGCCCTGTCCTGGTGATAAGGTGCCTTCCTGTCCCTGTGTCCCGCCCCCTAGCCCTGTCCTGGTGATAAGGTGCCTTCCTGTCCCTGTGTCCCGCCCCCTAGCCCTGTCCTGGCCTGGTGGTAGGGTGCCTCCCTGTCCCTGTGTCCCGCCCCCTAGCCCTGTCCTGGTGTGGTGGTAGGAGGTTGCCTTCCTGTCCCTGTGTCCCGCCCCCTAGCCTTGTCCTGGCCTGGTGGTAGGAGGTTGCCTTCTTGTCCCTGTGTCCCGCCCCCTAGCCTTGTCCTGGCCTGGTGGTAGGAGGGTGTCTTCCTGTCCCTGTGTCCCGCCCCCTAGCCCTGTCCTGGCCTGGTGGTAGGAGGGTGCCTTCCTGTCCCTGTGTCTCGCCCCCTAGCCCTGTCCTGGCCTGGTGGAATGTTGCCTTCCTGTCCCTGTGTCCCGCCCCCTAGCCCTGTCCTGGCCTGGTGGTAGGGTGTCTTCCTGTCCCTGTGTCCCGCCCCCTAGCCCTGTCCTGGCCTGGTGGTAGGGTGCCTTCCTGTCCCTGTGTCCCGCCCCCTAGCCCTGTCCTGGCCTGGTGGTAAGGTGCCTTCCTGTCCCTGTGTCCCGCCCCCTAGTCCTGTCATGGCCTGGTGGTAGGGTGTCTTCCTGTCCCTGTGTCCCGCCCCTAGCCCTGTCCTGGCCTGGTGATAAGGTGCCTTCCTGTCCCTGTGTCCCGCCCCCTAGTCCTGTCATGGCCTGGTGGTAGAGTGACTTCCTGTCCCTGTGTCCCGCCCCCTAGCCCTGTCCTGGCCTGGTGGTAGGGTGTCTTCCTGTCCCTGTGTCCCGCCCCCTAGCCCTGTCCTGGCGTGGTGGTAGGAGGGTGCCTTCTTGTCCCTGTGTCCCGCCCCCTAGCACTGTCCTGGCCTGGTGGTAGGAGGGTGCCTTCCTGTCCCTGTGTCCCGCCCCCTAGCCCTGTCCTGGCCTGGTGGAATGTTGCCTTCCTGTCCCTGTGTCCTGCCCCCTAGCCCTGTCCTGGCCTGGTGGTAGGGTGTCTTCCTGTCCCTGTGTCCCGCCCCCTAGCCCTGTCCTGGTGATAAGGTGCCATCCTGTCCCTGTGTCCCGCCCCCTAGCCCTGTCCTGGCCTGGTGGTAGGGTGTCTTCCTGTCCCTGTGTCCCGCCCCCTAGCCATGTCCTGGCCTGTTGGTATTGTGCCTTCCTGTCCCTGTGTCCCGCCCCCTAGCACTGTCCTGGCCTGGTGGTAGGGTGTCTTCCTGTCCCTGTGTCCCGCCCCCTAGCCATGTCCTGGCCTGTTGGTATTGTGCCTTCCTGTCCCTGTGTCCCGCCCCCTAGCACTGTCCTGGCCTGGTGGTAGGGTGTCTTCCTGTCCCTGTGTCCCGCCCCCTAGCCCTGTCCTGGCCTGGTGGTAGGGTGTCTTCCTGTCCCTGTGTCCCGCCCCCTAGTCCTGTCATGGCCTGGTGGTAGGGTGCCTTCCTGTCTCTGTGTCCCGCCCCCTAGACCTGTCCTTGCCAGTTGGTAGGGTGTCTTCCTGTCCCTGTGTCCCGCCCCCCTAGCCTTGTCCTGGTCTGGTGATTAGGTGTCTTCCGGTCCCTGTGTCCCTCCCCCTAGCCCTGTCCTGGTCTGGTGATAAGGTGCCTTCCTGTCCCTGTGTCCCGCCCCCTAGCCCTGTCCTGGCCTGGTGGTAGGGTGCCTTCCTGTCCCTGTGTCCCGCCCCCTAGCCCTGTCCTGGCCTGGTGGTAGGGTGTCTTCCTGTCCCTGTGTCCCGCCCCCTAGCCCTGTCCTGGCCTGGTGGTAGGGTGCCTTCCTGTCCCTGTGTCCCGCCCCCTAGCCCTGTCCTGGCCTTGGTGGTAGGTATTCTTCCTGTCCCTGTGTCCCGCCCCCTAGCCCTGTCCTGGCCTGGTATTAAGGTGCCTTCCTGTCCCTGTGTCCCGCCCCCTAGCCCTGTCCTGGCCTGGTGGTAGAGTGCCTTCCTGTCCCTGTGTCCCGCCCCCTAACCCTGTCCTGGCCAGGTGGTAGGATGCCTTCCTGTTCCTGTGTCCCGCCCCCTAACCCTGTCCTGGCCTGGTGATAATGTGCCTTCCTGTCCCTGTGTCCCGCCCCCTAGCCCTGTCCTGGCCTGGTGATAATGTGCCTTCCTGTCCCTGTGTCCCGCCCCTAGCCCTGTCCTGGCCTGGTGGTAGAGTGCCTTCCTGTCCCTGTGTCCCGCCCCCTAACCCTGTCCTGGCCAGGTGGTAGGATGCCTTCCTGTTCCTGTGTCCCGCCCCCTAACCCTGTCCTGGCCTGGTGATAATGTGCCTTCCTGTCCCTGTGTCCCGCCCCCTAGTCCTGTCATGGCCTGGTGGTAGGGTGTCTTCCTGTCCCTGTGTCCCGCCCCTAGCCCTGTCCTGGCCTGGTGATAAGGTGCCTTCCTGTCCCTGTGTCCCGCCCCCTAGTCCTGTCATGGCCTGGTGGTAGAGTGCCTTCCTGTCCCTGTGTCCCGCCCCCTAGCCCTGTCCTGGCCTGGTGGTAGGGTGTCTTCCTGTCCCTGTGTCCCGCCCCCTAGCCCTGTCCTGGCGTGGTGGTAGGAGGGTGCCTTCTTGTCCCTGTGTCCCGCCCCCTAGCACTGTCCTGGCCTGGTGGTAGGAGGGTGCCTTCCTGTCCCTGTGTCCCGCCCCCTAGCCCTGTCCTGGCCTGGTGGAATGTTGCCTTCCTGTCCCTGTGTCCTGCCCCCTAGCCCTGTCCTGGCCTGGTGGTAGGGTGTCTTCCTGTCCCTGTGTCCCGCCCCCTAGCCCTGTCCTGGTGATAAGGTGCCATCCTGTCCCTGTGTCCCGCCCCCTAGCCCTGTCCTGGCCTGTTGGTATTGTGCCTTCCTGTCCCTGTGTCCCGCCCCCTAGCACTGTCCTGGCCTGGTGGTAGGGTGTCTTCCTGTCCCTGTGTCCCGCCCCCTAGCCATGTCCTGGCCTGTTGGTATTGTGCCTTCCTGTCCCTGTGTCCCGCCCCCTAGCCCTGTCCTGGCCTGGTGGTAGGGTGTCTTCCTGTCCCTGTGTCCCGCCCCCTAGCCCTGTCATGGCCTGGTGGTAGGGTGTCTTCCTGTCCCTGTGTCCCGCCCCCTAGCCATGTCATGGCCTGTTGGTATTGTGCCTTCCTGTCCCTGTGTCCCGCCCCCTAGCCCTGTCATGGCCTGGTGGTAGGGTGTCTTCCTGTCCCTGTGTCCCGCCCCCTAGCCATGTCCTGGCCTGTTGGTATTGTGCCTTCCTGTCCCTGTGTCCCGCCCCCTAGCACTGTCCTGGCCTGGTGGTAGGGTGTCTTCCTGTCCCTGTGTCCCGCCCCCTAGCCATGTCCTGGCCTGTTGGTATTGTGCCTTCCTGTCCCTGTGTCCCGCCCCCTAGCACTGTCCTGGCCTGGTGGTAGGGTGTCTTCCTGTCCCTGTGTCCCGCCCCCTAGCCCTGTCCTGGCCTGGTGGTAGGGTGTCTTCCTGTCCCTGTGTCCCGCCCCCTAGTCCTGTCATGGCCTGGTGGTAGGGTGCCTTCCTGTCTCTGTGTCCCGCCCCCTAGACCTGTCCTTGCCAGTTGGTAGGGTGTCTTCCTGTCCCTGTGTCCCGCCCCCTAGCCTTGTCCTGGTCTGGTGATTAGGTGTCTTCCGGTCCCTGTGTCCCTCCCCCTAGCCCTGTCCTGGTCTGGTGATAAGGTGCCTTCCTGTCCCTGTGTCCCGCCCCCTAGCCCTGTCCTGGCCTGGTGGTAGGGTGCCTTCCTGTCCCTGTGTCCCGCCCCCTAGCCCTGTCCTGGCCTGGTGGTAGGGTGTCTTCCTGTCCCTGTGTCCCGCCCCCTAGCCCTGTCCTGGCCTGGTGGTAGGGTGCCTTCCTGTCCCTGTGTCCCGCCCCCTAGCCCTGTCCTGGCTTGGTGGTAGGTATTCTTCCTGTCCCTGTGTCCCGCCCCCTAGCCCTGTCCTGGCCTGGTATTAAGGTGCCTTCCTGTCCCTGTGTCCCGCCCCCTAGCCCTGTCCTGGCCTGGTGGTAGAGTGCCTTCCTGTCCCTGTGTCCCGCCCCCTAACCCTGTCCTGGCCAGGTGGTAGGATGCCTTCCTGTTCCTGTGTCCCGCCCCCTAACCCTGTCCTGGCCTGGTGATAATGTGCCTTCCTGTCCCTGTGTCCCGCCCCTAGCCCTGTCATGGCCTGGTGATAATGTGCCTTCCTGTCCCTGTGTCCCGCCCCCTAGTCCTGTCATGGCCTGGTGGTAGGGTGTCTTCCTGTCCCTGTGTCCCGCCCCCTAGCCCTGTCCTGGCCTGGTGGTAGGGTGCCTTCCTGTCCCTGTGTCCCGCCCCCTAGCCCTGTCCTGGCTTGGTGGTAGGTATTCTTCCTGTCCCTGTGTCCCGCCCCCTAGCCCTGTCCTGGCCTGGTATTAAGGTGCCTTCCTGTCCCTGTGTCCCGCCCCCTAGCCCTGTCCTGGCCTGTTGGTAGAGTGCCTTCCTGTCCCTGTGTCCCGCCCCCTAACCCTGTCCTGGCCAGGTGGTAGGATGCCTTCCTGTTCCTGTGTCCCGCCCCCTAACCCTGTCCTGGCCTGGTGATAATGTGCCTTCCTGTCCCTGTGTCCCGCCCCTAGCCCTGTCATGGCCTGGTGATAATGTGCCTTCCTGTCCCTGTGTCCCGCCCCCTAGCCCTGTCCTGGCCTGGTGATAAGGTGCCTTCTTATTATTTTTCCATGAGGTTGGGTTGTTGATGTAGGGAATGTTGTTCGGTCTTTTCTGCTGGCATGGGACCTCCTTGGGATATACGCAAAGATACATAATCAGACAGACAAGCATGTAATTGCACGATCACACACACACGATCACACACACACGAACACACACACACAAACACACACACACAAACACACACATACTCCATACTCTGTCATTCTGATCCATTCTGGATCATATAGATGAGCTTTTTTGGAACACAGTGTGCACACAGCCTCCGCCATCAACTGTTTTCTGACCCCCCAGGGGAGAGTTCACTCAGCATCCCCATTGAACCCCCATAACCCTGTTTGTGTGAGTTTGTCTCACTCCTGTCTCAGCCTTTTCTCCAGCTCCATCTCTGTCAGGGACAGGTGTACACTAAGCCACTCAGAAAACACACATAGAGACACAGCATCCATCTTACCACAGCAGCTTTTAACACATTTAAAAACAGCATTTCCAAGATAGCTCAGCCACATGTCCAAAAACTCCCAACACAACAGAAACCGTTACTAATTTATAACCTGGATGGATGGAGCCGGGGAAACTTCCAGACGAATCAGGGCAGAAAGAAAGGAGAAAGAAATCCGTGAAATTGAAATCAATAATTTCATTAAATGCAGACCCTATTCTCCTCCTGCCTCTCTCCTGCAGCGGCTCTACTTCCCCTCAAACAACAACAACAACGACAACACAAGGAAACAGCAGAGAAACAAGAGTTGACCTTTGTCCAGTGGCCAACCATTCCATTTATTTCTTCCTTATCAAGCTGCTGATCAGAAGAGGCATCTACACTGATAATGCCCAGGATAATAGCAAGACCAGGCAGGAGCTAACGACAGAGAGACAGGCCAGAGAAAGAAAAATGTGTTTTGGCTGTCTTCTTTTTCTCTCTGTGTGCACACACAAACACACACACACACACACACACACACACACACACACACACACACACACACACACACACACACACACACACACACACACACACACACACACACACACACACACACACACACACACACACACACACACACACACACACACACACACACACACAGTATGTGATATATGGAGGGTTGTTGTTCTGGTGCTGGTTGTTTGTGCCTCTAATTCAAGGTATCCCATCAATAAGTGAGGGAACATCTTGTGTGTGTATGGTTTGGTAGTCTGACATTTAACAAGCCCTGAGACTATCTGCTGCAAACAGAGGTAACACATACTGCTTTATGTGTGTACTGACCAACTGCCAACACAAAACTAATGGTGTCATAGAATTATACATGTACATACACATGTACGATACATGTGAACAGTCTAACGTGTGAAGGACTCCAGAGACCAAAAGGCTGGCCAACCAGAAGAGTTCCCCAGGTGAGTGAGTGAAACCCTCTGTGCTGTCTTCTTGTATCAGTAATCTCCAGAGGCCTCAGGAGAAAGATCACCTCTACTGTTGTCTTCCTCCATCTGAAACAGGCCCATTATCCAGGCCTTAGTATCCGCAGGCCTGCAGCCCCTTAGTACCTCAATATCAGCAGACTTGGTTGCCTGCAGCCTTTGTCACTACCACTACCTCCTCTGATTTACAGCCTCTATGGCTCAGGGGTGTTAGCACCCTCAACAACCTCATCCCCAACCTCCACAGCCCCGTCCCCAACCTCCACAGCCCCGTCCCCAACCTCCACAGCCCCGTCCCAAACCTCCATCACCCCATCCCCAAGGCACAGATTGGCCGTGCCCCCGTGGGAATTCCCCTCACCAGAGGTGGCTAAATTCTCTCCTTGGTCAACTCTATCATCCTCAGGGATCCCTCTGTCACCTGCAGATTAGCCTGCTACGCTAACATAGGCCTAGACCATATCTACACTCATACAAATGAATCAGGACTTCTTCAATTCCTATTCCTACTAAAGCCTTATTCCTATCATTCTTATCCCAATCTCAATGCAGGGAGAAAATATATTTCTATAGCTAATCATAATGGGAACAATTCTATGTCTGCATGTTATTTCTTCCTTTCTCTTCTTTCATTTCATACTTTTCTCTTCTCTTTTTTTGTTGGAAGAGAGGAACTGGCGGCGGTCCGTCCGGAAGCTCAGAGGTCATTGTCCCAGGGGGTCTCTGGGAATGCAAACACACTACCATTGCTGGCAGGCTGCTCCACTTGCTCTCTCTCTCTCTCTCTCTCTCTCTCTCTCTCTCTCTCTCTCTCTCTCTCTCTCTCTCTCTCTCTCTCTCTCTCTCTCTCTCTCTCTCTTTCTCTCTCTCTCTCTCTCTCTCGCTCGCAGAGTTCAGACAGAAGCCAGAACATTTGTTACGGACTCATTTGGTTTCCTGGTACAGAGGAGTGTCTGGAGAAATGTCCAGTGCTGAAAAGCTAATGTGAGAACATGAGTAGAAACATTCACTGAGTCAAAGTATAACAGAAACAAGAAATATGTTTTAACTTCTGGGAAATTGGAGGGAGAGATATAGAAGACAATAATGTTAGAATAATGTGAGGTAAAACATATCAGGCCCTTGTTTATCCCCTGATACTAAAATGTTAAGTTCAATTATTGTTTTCCAGCCATGTGGACAGTACAGGTGAGCTTTTGTTCTGAAAAATGTTGGACACACAAGAGGATACACACACACACACACACACACACACACACACACACACACACACACACACACACACACACACACACACACACACACACACACACACACACACACACACACACACACACACACACACACACACACACACACACACACACACACACACACACACACACACACACACACACACACACACACACAGAGCTGGCCATTGACCATTTATTTCTGAAGTCTAAGCTCAGTGCCAGCAAGGTAACCACTCTGAAACAACTTAAAGTGCTTAAATCTACACTCAATATTTAATCCCCCAACTTTATCTCTTTGAGTCCCTTTCAAGACCAAAAGACAGGAAGGGAGGGAGGGAGACAGAGAGAGGGATGGAGAGGGAGGACACTGCAGGTGTAAACTGGTGGGGCTGGGAAATAAAGAAGGAGAGAAAAGGAGGGAGAGAGGAAGGAGAGGGAGAGAAAGAGAGGGTGCAGCTCTCTCAGGCCTCCTCAAGGTCAGAGCAGGGAGGAAGGAGAAGGTTAGTATTCACTCTTCACTCTCTGTCTCCCTCTCACCCCCCTCTCCCACCCCCTCTCTCACCCCCCTCTACTTCTCCCTCTCCCACCCCCTTCTCCCTCTCCCACCCCCCTCTCCCACCCCCTCTCCCTCTCCAACCCCCCTCTCTCACCCCCCTCACCCACCCACCCCCCTCTTCCTCTCCCACCCCCCTCTCCCTCTCCCACCCCCCTCTCTCACCCCCCTCTCCCACCCCCCTCTCCCACCCCCTCTCCCTCTCCCACCCCCCTCTCCCACCCCCCTCTCCCTCTCCAACCCCCCTTCCTCACCCCCCTCTCTCACCCCCCTCACCCACCCACCCCCCTCTCCCTCTCTCACCCCCCTCTCCCTCCCCCCTCTCCCACCCCCTCTCCCTCTCCCACCCCCCTCTCCCACCCCCTCTCCCTCTCCCACCCCCCTCTCTCACCCCCCTCGCCCACCCCCCTCTCCCACCCCCCTCTCCCTCTCCCACCCCCACCCCCTCTCCCACCCCCCTCTCCCTCTCCCACCCTCCTCTCCCACCCCCCTCTCCCTCTCCCACCCCCTCTCTCAACCCCCCTCGCCCACCCCCCTCTCCCACCCCCCTCTCCCTCTCCCACCCCCTCCCCACCCTCTACCTCTCCCACCCCCCTCTCCCACCCCCCCTCTCTCAACCCCCTCTCCCACCTCCTCTCCCTCTCCCACCCCCCCTCTCCCACCCCCCTCTCCCACCCCCTCTCCCCCTCTCACCCCCCTCTCCCACCCCCCTCTCCCTCTCCCACCCTCCCCTCCCACCCCCCTCTCCCACCCCCCTCTCCCTCTCCCACTCCCCTCTCCCTCTCCCTCTCCGACCCCCCTCTCCCACCCCCCTCTCCCTCTCCCTCTCCCACCCCCTCTCCCTCTCCCATCCCACTCTCCCTCTCCCACTCCCCTCTCCCTCTCCCACCCCCCTCTCCCTCCCCCCTCTCCCTCTCCCACATCCTCTCCCACCCCCCTCTCTCAACCCCCTCTCCCACCCCTCTCCCTCTCCCACTCCCCTCTCTCATCCCCCTCTCCCATCCCCCTCTCTCACCCCCCCTCTCCCCCTCTCAACCCCTTGTCCCACCCCCCTCTCCCTCTCCCACCCTCCCCTCCCACCCCCCTCTCCCACCCCCCTCTCCCTCTCCCTCGCCCACCTCCCTCTCCCTCTCCCACCCCCCTCTCCCTCTCCCTCTCCCTCTCCCACCCCCTCTCCCAGTGGAAGAAGAGGAGAGAAGAGAGGAGAAGAGGGGAGGGGAGGCAGGCAGGTGGCAGTGAGCAGCTGAGCTATTGAGGGATATGAAATATTTACCAAAGCAGTAATGATTCCCCCGACAGAGGAAGAAGAGGAGGAGTAGGGAAAGAAGAAGAGAGGAGAGTGAGAGCTGCCCATCTTCTCTGTGAGGAAGGAATGAAGATGATTAAAGTCGATCCCAGTCTTAAGCACTTTCCCTGTTCTCTGAAGAATAATACAGTCAATCACATGTTATGGCCAATAATATTTCAAAATCTCAAAGTCCAGATGGCATCTGACTTTCAGTGATGGTAAATTATGACAAGTTAAGTTGTGGGGACATGAAAGTTTGAAACAAATACTTGAAAAATGTTGGACACACAAGAGGATACGCACGCACGCACGCACGCACGCACGCACGCACGCACGCACGCACGCACGCACGCACGCACGCACACACACACACACACACACACACACACACACACACACACACACACACACAGCAAACAGGGTGTAATATAATAATCCTCTGTGTTTGAGGAGACTTCAAGGATAGGGAGGCCACCCCATGCCGAGGCATTTAATGTGTGTGTGTGTGTGTGTGTGTATCCCACTGTTTGCCTTTGAGCAGACAGGGCTGTGCTACACTCTTAGGACAGTGTGATCCGGACGTGAGTAAAAGGCCTATTAGGGAGGGAGACAGAGGAGAGGAAGGAAGCTTTACTACCATGCTGCTGTTCTGTTTTCACAACCCTCACACAACTACCAGGAGACTGGGGCTAACAAAACAACAGAGGACTGGTCCCTCCCTGGGTGGAGGAAGGTATCTCAGTCAGACCTCTCTGGTAGGGCTGGCAGGGGGTAGTTGTAGGATGTGTCCACTGTGAGAGCCCAGCATACATGGGGACCAAGGGTGGGGCAAACAACCATGAGTCTATAGAGTCTTAGTATGCTTAACACACACCTCGACTTAAACCTCCACATTATATTTGACCTCCACAGACTCCGTATGGGAGGCATAGAGGTGGGCCAAAACAAAACAGTAAGGGTAGGATAAACACATACTGACCTACACCAATCAGAATAGGAGCAAGGGTCAGCCCCTACGGCCAGAAGCTACACTTCCTGATCAGCAGGCCTGACACACTGAACATCTGACTCTTATCTCACCTGGGTCCCAGAGTCCCTGCTCTCCTACTCTCTGGGGTCAGTGCTGTTTCCGGTGTCAGAGGTCAGAGAGGACACAGCACTCCTGTGTTTGTCTGGGGGTGTGGGGCGAGGCAAGTGCTGTACATCAGCGGAATCTTGTCCCACAGGAAGTCAATTGTGTGTGTGTGTGTGTGTGTGTGTGTATGTATGTGTGTGTGTGTGTGTGTGTGTGTGTGTGTGTGTCTGTGTGTGTGTGTGTGTGTGTGTGTGTGTGTGTGTGTGTGTGTGTGTGTGTGTGTGTGTGTGCGTGCGCGTGCGTGCGGCCTGTGGTGTGGTGTGGGTTAGGTGGCATTGTTATTTCAACAGACATTTTTTTATTTTCTTCACAAACATTGATTTTTCTTCCTTCACATGCATCATCAATATTAATATGAACATTCATTTTGGCCTATGTAGATACTGCTAAACTGGAATGGAGGGGGGACAAAAAAGATTGAGAGGCTTTTAAAATAAATGCATCAAGGAGGCCATACCAAATGAGCCCATCAGTATGATCCATAATAGATCAGAATGACAGAGTAGGGAGTCTGTGCTGCTCCTAGTGTGTGTGTGTGTCTGTGCGTGTGCGTGTGCGTGCGTGTGTGTGTGTGTGTGGTTGCATGCCTGCTGACAAATGACCAGACACAACCTTTACAGCTGACCTACACAGAAAAAAACAGCCCACAAAAAAAAATACGGAGAAAATCCATGCAGGCAAAGTAAAAGCGCCTCTCGTCTGATGAGTGATGTTAAACAACAACTGGACTACCAGGCAATTAACATGATTAGAGTGCAATGCATTATAGACTTTAGTGTTCCCCCTTCCCTCCCTATCCACCTACTCTAGTCTGTACACATACACGCACGCGCGCGCACACACACACACACACACACACACACACACACACACACACACACACACACACACACACACACACACACACACACACACACACACACACACACACACACACACACACACACACACACACACACACACACACACACACACACACACACACACACACACACACACACACACCTCCACCGACCCAGTGCTCATTATCATACATGCTTTAACAGGCCGGCGAGGCTGCTGGGCCCTGTCAATGCTCTCCACTTTATTTATTAGTAAACAGAAACAGATGGGGAGGGGGAGGTGGTATTGACTAACCAAAGCCTTTTAAACAGGAATCAATGACAGGGGTGGAGCACTGAGACAGGGGCATTAACTCTGTAATATGGGGTTATGAAATGACTGGGTTGTTTAACCACTAGTGGGCTGTGTGGCTCAGTGAAGTAGTGACTGGATAGAAGGCTAACATGACTGTTGGCTACATGGCCCCTGTCTTTTGTTTTGACTGCATGGGGGAGAGGGGGGGGGCAGCGACACGCGAGCCAGCAGTCGCTGACAACAGATTTATAAGTGGAGGCATTGCAGGATTGATCCCATTGATTAGCGGTGCAGGCGAGTTAGCGGTTCTATTTTGTGTCAGAAAAGCATTATCAGGGGCTTATGGGGCTGTTGTTGGAGGGAGGTTTGATCGGGAGCGTGCCGTGGCGGTCGTGTGCTGGTGACAGGGTTGGGTCCTGTACTGTGGACAGCCCCCCTGTGGACTGACACACCACACCTCTCTATACTTCAACAGTCTCTAGCTGTGAGTGAAAGGGGGAGATGCTTTGTAACTGTGTGTCGTTACTGTGCCTGATACATCATCCAGGACATAGGACTTCCAGGAAGAGTAGGGTCCACATATCAACAAGATATACTGTCCCATCTCATATCACTACTGATGATGTACAGCATTACATCCCTGAGGGGCCAGGAGAGCAGACAGAGTAAACAGATACATATTAGTAGTAGATACAGAGTGATACATGAAGGTAGGAGGCACAGAGAGAGGTGAAATGTGGGTAGAGAAAGAGAGAGAGTGAGAGAGAGAAAGAGAGAGAGAAACATAGGGGGAGAGAAAGAGAGAGATAGAAAGAGGGAGAGAGAAAGAGAATGAGAGAAAGAGAGAGATAGAGAGAAAGAGAGAAAGAGAGAGACCTAAGTAAAAGACAGACAGAGAAAGACATACAGTACTAGTCAAAAGTTTGGGCACACCTACTCATTCAAGGGGTTGTTATTTTTACTATTTTCTACATTGTAGAATAATAGTGAAGACATCAAAACTATGAAATAACAAATATGGAATCATGTAGTGACCAAAAAAGTGTTAAACAAATGTTATAGTTGAGATTCTTCAAAGTAGCCACCCTTTGCTTTGATGACAGCTTTGCACACTCTTAGTATTCTCTCAACCAGCTTCACGAGGTAGTCACCTGGAATACATTTCAATTAACAGGTGTGCATTATTAAAAGTTAATTTGTGGAATTTCTTTACTTCTTAATGCATTTGAGCCAATCAGTTGTGTTGTGACAAGGTAGGGGTGGTATACAGAAGATAGCCCTATTTGGTAAAAGACCAAGTCCATATTATGGCAAGAACAGCTCAAATAAGCAAAGAGTTACAGTTACTTTAAGTCAATCTGGTACATTTCAAGAACTTTGAAAGTTTCTTCCAGTGCAGTCGCAAAAACCATGAAGTGCTATGATGAAACTGGCTCTCATGAGGACTGCCACAGGAAAGGAAGACCCAGAGTTACCTCTGCTGCAGAGGATAAGTTCATTAGAGTTACCAGCCTCAGATTACAGCCCAAATAAATGCTTCACAGAGTTCAAGTAACAGACACATCTCAACATCAACTGTTTAGAGGAGACTGCATGATTCAGGCCTCCATGGTCAAATTGCTGCAAAGAAACCACTACTAAAGGACACCAATAAGAAGAAGAGACTTGTTTGGGCCAAGAGACACGCTCAATGGACATTAGACCGGTGGAGATCTGTCCTTCGGTCTGATGAGTCCAAATTTGAGATTTTTGGTTCAACTGCCGTGTCTTTGTGAGACGCAGAGTAGGTGAACGGATGATCTCTGCATGTGTGGTTCCCACCGTGAAGCATGGAGGAGGAGATGTGATGGTGTGGGGGTGCTTTGCTGGTGACACTGTCAGTGATTTAAGGTACATTTAACCAGCATCGATACCACAGCATTCTGCAGTGATACGACATCCCATCTGGTTTGAGCTTAGTGGGACTATCATTTGTTTTTTGACAGGACAATGACCCAATACACCTCCAGGCTGTGTAAGGGCTATTTGACCAAGAAGGAGCGTGATGGAGTGTGTCTCCAGGAGGATCATTGTGTGTGTGTCTCCAGGAGGATCATTGTGTGTCTCTCCAGGAGGATCATTGTGTGTGTGTCTCCAGGAGGATCATTGAATGTGTGTCTCAAGGAGGATAATTGTGTGTTTCTCCAGGAGGATCATTGTGTGTGTGTATCCAGGAGGATCATTGTGTGTGTGTATCCAGGAGGATCATTGTGTGTGTGTGTTTCCAGGAGGATGATTGTGTGTCTCCAGGAGGATCATTGTGTGTTTCCAGGAGGATAATTGTGTGTGTGTTTCCAGGAGGATCATTGTGTGTCTCCAGGAGGATCATTGTGTGTATTCAGGAGGATCAGTGTGTGTCTCTCCAGGAGGATCATTGTGTGTCTCCAGGAGGATCATTGTGTGTATTCAGGAGGATCAGTGTGTGTCTCTCCAGGAGGATCATTGTGTGTGTGTTTCCAGGAGGATCATTGTGTGTATTCAGGAGGATCATTGTGTGTGTGTCTCCAGGAGGATCATTGTGTGTATCCAGGAGTATCATTGTGTGTGTGTTTCCAGGAGGATCAGTGTGTGTCTCTCCAGGAGGATCATTGTGTGTGTGTTTCCAGGAGGATCATTGTGTGTGTGTTTCCAGGAGGATCATTGTGTTTCTCCAGGAGGATCATTGTATGTCTCTCCAGGAGGATCACCGTGTGTGTGTCTCAAGGAGGATCATTGTGTGTGTGTGTTTCCAGGAGGATCATTGTGTTTCTCCAGGAGGATCATTGTGTGTGTGTTTCCAGGAGGATTATTGTGTTTCTCCAACAGTGCTAAGCTTTGCTGCAGTCAGAGGTCATCTCCATCATCTATATTAATGAGCTTTATCATTAGACAGCTCTGTGCAGTAATCCAATATGGGACGACACAAACACACATGCACACACACACTCACTCACTCACATACACACACAACCCCCTACTGCCCAGCACAGGGACTGAGCCTCGGTGAGCCCAGGCCTTAAACCACCCACTGGAAGGCAATTAAGAGTTTAACCTGGATGCAGCTTGGAGAATTCAGAGAGAGACTCCTCAGTCTCCAGTCAAATAGAGCAGGACACAGCAGAAAGAGATAGATGCAGGAGAGGTGGAGAGAGGAAGAAAGGGAGGAAGAGAAACGGACACGGAGAGAGAGAAAAGGAGAGAGACAAAGAGAGATGGAGAGGGTGTGGAGAGAGGGAGAGAGAGAGAGAGACGGACACGAGAGAGAGAAAAGGAGAGAGAGACAGAGAGACAGAGAGAGAGAGAGAGAGAGAGAGAGAGAGACGGAGCGATATTCGACAGAGAAAGAGAGCAAAATCAACAAGGATGGGACAAGAGCCAGAAGAAGAGGTTGAGCGAGTTGGGGCGAGGGAGCGGGGTAGAGAGAGAGATAGAGATAGGTAGAGAGAGAGAGCAGCAGCACTAGGCTAAGCTCAGTGCAGTCAGAGTACACAGCATCGCCTGGCTGAGAGAAAGGTCATCCCCTCATCCTCTCCAAGGACTTCCTTAAATAAAGTCTCCTATCCTGCACTTTCCAGAGCAAACAACCTCCTCCGTTCTTTATTAACTAAATATGAGCCACTCTGACCGGGGGACAAAAATTCAATATTTTCCCCACCAAATATTTAAACCAAGCAAATAAACAGATAAATAAATAGACCTCCCTGCCGACGGAGGAGGACGGCCAGCCCTCTGGATGTAATTTGACGGCCCAGTTATTTGAAGGGCCAGAGCCCACAGCTACTCATTTGATGACCTGTCAATCAAAGCAAGAGCGAAAAGCGACACCGTTGTTGTCGCCATAGAGGTGTGTGTGAAAGGTGTGTGTGTGTGTTTTTGTGCGCGTCTGTGTTATCACACGCACGCACGCACGCACACACACACACACAAACACACACACATATCCTTCTTCAAGGTTGGAGCAGATAAGGTGAGCGTCTCTCCTTATGAATACATCACACCATCTCCCCTCCTCTCCTCCCTCTCTCCTCTCCTCTCATCCCCCTCTCTGGGCAACCTATCAAAACATCTTCATGCTGGCCTAATACCCGGAGCTTTCACCGCGTTGTGTTCGCTGTCCAGGAGATGCATTAAACATGAAGACCGTGAGAGAGAAGAGAGGTGCAGCGGCAGAGAGAGTGACTTGTCTGGGCTAATTCCACCCGGCTGATTACGTTTTAAACCGCCATGTCAGGTCCGTCCTCTCTGGGGAAACTCACAACGCTTTTAGCTTCTTTTCTTCTCATCTAAAAAGAGGATGAGAATTGCTTGGCTAAGGCTGTTTTCTCTCTCTCTGGCCAGCCCGTCAGGCCCACCCATGGCTGCACCCCTGCCCAGTCATGTGAAATCCATAGATTAGGGCCTAATTAATTTATTTCAATTGACGTATTTTCTTAGATGAACTGCAACTCATTAAAAACTTTGAATGTTGTTGCATATTGCGTTTATATTTTTGTTCAGTATACATCTCATCTAATATGGCTTCTTCCTCCTTTATGACAGACACAAATACCCCCTATCAGATGATCCCGCAGGTGAAGAAGCCAGATATGGAGGTCTTGGGCTGGCGTGGTTACATGTGGTCTGTGGTTGTGAGGCCTGTTGGATGTGCTGACAAATTCTCTAAAACGACATTGGAGGCAGCTTAGGGTAGAGAAATTAACATTTAATTATCTGGCAACAGCTCTGGTGGACATTCCTTCAGTCAGCATGCCAATTGCACGCTCCCTCAAAACTTGAGACATCCGCGGCATTGTGTGTGTGACAAAACCTCACATTTGAAAGTGGCCTCTCATTCAGATTCACAGCTTATTTTTGAGCCCCGGTTCCCCTGAGTTGGTTTGTAGCATTTGTGCTTATTTATGTCTCACTTCCTTAGCGGCGTTAACCTAGTTAGCAGTGTTAGCTTAGTTAGCGGTGCTAGCCTAGTTAGTAGTGTTAGCCTAGTTAGCACTCTGCCATCCATATTAGTGGGATTAGAATGGCTCTATTTACTTATACCAAGATAGCACAGCAATGAGAAGCCAGGCGTAATTGAGTCATCATCTACACTGAACAAAAATATAAACGCAACATGTAAAGTTTTGGTCTCATGTTTCTTGAGCTGAAATTAAAAATCCGCACAAAAAGCTTATTTCTTATTTCATAAGGAGAGACGCTCACCTTATCTGCTCCAACCTTGAAGAAGGGTGTGTGTGTGTTGTCCCCAGCACAAGGTGCACCTGTGTAATGATCATACTGATTATCTTGGCAAATGAGAAATGCTCACTAACAGGGATGTAAACAAATTTGTGCACAAAATTTGAGAGAAATAAGCTTTTTGTGCGTATGGAAAATGTCAGGGATTTTTAATTTCAGCTCAAGAAACATGAGACCAAAACTTTACATGTTGCGTTTATATTTTTGTTCAGTGTAGATGATGACTCAATTACGCCTGGCTTCTCATTGCTGTGCTATCTTGGTATAAGTAAATAGAGCCATTCTAATCCCACTAATATGGATGGCAGAGTGCTAACTAGGCTAACACTACTAACTAGGCTAACACCGTTAACTAAGCTAACACCGCTAACTAGGCTAACGCCGCTAACTAGGTTAACGCCGCTAAGGAAGTGAGACATAAATAAGCACAAATGCTACAAACCAACTCAGGGGAACCGGGCTCAAAAATAAGCTGTGAATCTGAATGAGAGAGGAGAGGGAAGTAGTGGAGGTTTCTCTGGCCCTCAGACAGGCAGAGCCAAGAGGAAAAGCTTGTCAAGCTGAAAACTAAGAGTGGTGACCAGAGTGATGGAAATGGTAATGTTTTGGAGCAGCAGGACTCTGGAGCTAAGGGCTGGTCCAGGACTGGACATGTCCACTGAAGACCCAGCCAGGGAGTTGAGGAAAAAGTGGGTCAGAGGACTTCAGAGCCACTAGTGAAGATCAAGGCTGGAGAGAGAGAGAGAGATGGGCCCTGTAGGACAGACAGGCTGGTGACCAGAGCCAGGCCACAGCAGTGTCCTACAAACATCATATATGCTACTGTTTGATCTGCCCCCCCGATCAACAACGCTTAACTTAGACTCCCACAAACAGTGCTACCACATTCATCCTAATACTTACTGAACTGAGTGCTTGTGAAACTGTTAGAAGCCATACAGACCCACACACAGACGATGTGATGTCTAGGGGATGGTTTGTTTTACTTTGAAAAGAGGCTTTGGAATTCAGCAACACATCTGACCCTGTTGGGCCTTGCAAGGCTGGTAACACTGCTGGGGGTGGAAGAGAGACGTGTGTGTGTGTACGTACAGGGGGCCTATCTGCTAATGAGGTGATAGACAGAGCTTATGGTTTTGACTGGACCTCTCATTCCGTTAGGAGAGAAACAGGACCTGTATTATGTGCTGATCATGTGGAGGCTCGAGGCCTGTTTCTCTACCTGCCTCAGTAGTCTAATGCTTCTGGGCCTAGCATGGGAGCATGGAGGGCTGCTCTGGGGAGCTATTGTCACAGACTATAACCCACTCATCAGTCAAGTCAGGAGAGGAGAGGAGAAGGGGAATGAGAGAGTGAATGGATAAGGCAGACGATGAAGAACAAACAAAAGTCAGTGAAGATGTTGAAATATCTTCTCCATGAGGAATTAGGATTGATGGAGATGAAAACAAAGCATGTGCTGTTTTGTACATGAACATACTGGTGAAGAGAGATCATTTATTGCATTGGAAATCACTGCAATTTAGCATGACAAATTTACCACTGCAATTTTTAAGGCCATGATTTTGGTACAAATAAAACATGACATTTTACAATATGTCATCAATTAGTTAGAATAGGTCAATGAGTCAATGTTGTGTCGTCCGGTGCTGGTCTCTGTCATTGATAAATGATAATGGGCCAGCCCACTGCTGACAGAGACCTCTGAGTAGTGATACCATCTACCCCTGACTGCTCCTACTATTACTACTGCCTAGGGCCACCAACCAGCACGCACACACACTCACTTCCAAACACCCCTTTCACCCAATCCCTGGCCACACACACACACGTGAAAGGGATATGACCCCAAACCGATACCTTCCACAACACACACCTGGTTATTTTGTCTTCCCTGCCACCTATTGTTGGTTTAATTGAGGCTGGATTGGTCTGTTGCCTGCTGACCTGGCCAGAACAATGCATACCCCTCTAGCACAATGTAATTGTCTCTTCAACTGGGACCTTTTCCCAGCAGCCCCGGGGCCCGGCCAGGCAGGGGGACAGTATATACCCAGCTAGGCCCATCCATCACTCAGTCACTCAGCCACTACAGGAAGTAGTTAACATGGCCGACCTATGGGGCTGTTGGACAGGGGAAAACACACAGAACAATGGCCATACTTCATCATCATCTAACTCCACGTACATCAATCAATCAGTCGCCTGTGTTTGCTCAACTAATTCAGCCGGTTCACTCTTGGATCAGGGAGGGAGGGAGGGGGTGAGAGAGAGAGAGAGGATGATTATGTTAGTCTTTTGTTCTTCTACATAGAGTCATTGTTAGATCCCACTGAGGTGGTAGGTATCACTATACATGGGTGGTTACCTCAATACTATACTACATGGAGCTAGCTGTATCTAGGCCAGGGTTAAGGGTTGAGAGTGTGCATGGCCTTAGGTAGTTGGGTAGAGCCGGGTATAGCAGTGAGGCAGGTCTCCATAGTTGTAACTTAGCTACAGTAGACTTTCCTCAGCTTGGCTGGGCTTGTGGCTTCAACTGACTGTGTAAACCCAGCAGGCCCTTCCTGGCAGGAGAGGCCTATAAACCTGCATAGGGGTGTATTATTATTTTATGAGTAATTATTCAGTTAAAAAGTCATTTCTACACACCGGTAGTGTGAAACAGCAGCCCTTACATTTAGCTATAGACACACCCAGTTCCAATTATAACTACCCTTCAAAATATGAACTTTAATTGACTGTGTTCATGACTAAATGAAATAAATACACAGAAGAAATACTCTTCTTGTTTAATGTCTAATATACAGTCACGTACAGTACATCATAGTAGAGAGAGCAAGCTAGAGTAGGACAGACAGAATGGCCCGTCTGCCTTACAGAGACATGGCTAGGGCTGGGATGGCCTGGCAGAGTAAGTCGATGGACAGAGTGGCCTGAAACCCAGGGGTTAGTTGTGCTGCAGACACACTTGGGCTAATTTGTTTGCCAGTGAAATAGGCTAGAGAGGCCAGTAAATAACAGGACTTTGTACAGATGGCTGCCAGGGCATCCCATCTATCTGGCAGGGAGAGAGAGAGGCCAGGTGGTGACAGGGCATGCAGGCCAGAGAACTGTAACTCACACTCACCTGACAAATGAGTCTCAATTCATTGCTCAAATACACTCCAGGAAAAGGTAAAACACACTTAGATAGCCTACTCACACAGCCTGGTAAATGAAATGTGTACATGTGTAAATGTGCATGCACGCACAAAAGCACAGGCACACACCCATACACACACAAATACACACACGGACACATGCACGCACAGACACACAGCGAGGCCAAAGTGGGATACAGTGTGATGATGAACATGATGCAGGAGCCTTGGACACAACAGAGAGCACCACACAGAGAGCAGAGGGTCATAAAACACTGTCTTGGTTTATTTACTGCCTTCCTAAAGCTTCAGACAGACAAGCTGAGCTGTGAAACAGAGAGCACATAGTTGTTCAACTCAACAATACAGCCAGTCTACAATCTCAACCTCAGTCAACATACAAAAAGTTTAAGCAAGAGAACAACATTTTGGCAACCGTTAACATTTGAAATTGGAAAAATTAGCAGAAGTTAATTTTTTTTATTTTTAGAAGTGCATTTTTAACACTATATATCAGTTCTACTTCCTGTTGATATAGATAGATAAAGAAATTGGTAACACTTCATTTGAACTAAACACCAGGATCTCTTCATAACCTTCATAAAAATGTCCTGACCATGTTATAAAGCTTCATACCACGAGTCATAACTTGTCAACACATGCCATAAAGCTTCAGTTATGACAATGACACAAGCTATGAAGCGTTATGACATGTTTACAACATTGTTATAAAGGCATTATGGTGGCTAGTTCAAATAAAGCAGGGCTGCCCAACTGGTGGCCGGCATTAAAAAATGTTTTTTTTCGCACCCAAGTTTTCTAAGCAAAAAATAAATAAAATAAGAATAACTTTTTTTATAATTCCCAAGTATTCCCACGCATAATAGAGAGACAATTAATCGTGTACAAATATAAGCAAATTGAAATTATTACATTTTAGTCAAATATTATATCTGTTTGAGCTTCTATTTGCAGTTAAAAATGATTTGTAATTCATCCCGCGGTTGAATCTAGTTGATGATCCCTGAAATAAAGTGTTACCAAGAAATAAAAAGAAGGCTGCTCTGCTTGACTTTGACAACAATCCAATTTTCACCCATAGCTTCTCTTTCCTGGCTGGTTTTGTCAAAAGCCGTGGATCTGACTTTCTGGCCTGCAGCGATACAGGGAAAGTGGTGCTCTACACGCTTTAAAACTAATTAAAAGCCATTGAACAGCTGCAATTATGAAGAGAGAGTGGCAGTTGGGATGGGGATCCTTCTATCAGCCACACATTATAGTAGCTGTCTGCCTGGGCTGCCTTTCAGCCCTATATAAACTGTCTGCCTGGGCTGCCTTTCAGCCCTACAGTAGCTGTCTGCCTGGGCTGCCTTTCAGCCCTATATAAACTGTCTGCCTGGGCTGCCTTTCAGCCCTACAGTAGCTGTCTGCCTGGGCTGCTTATCAGCCCTACAGTAGCTGTCTGCCTGGGCTGCTTATCAGCCCTACAGTAGCTGTCTGCCTGGGCTGCTTATCAGCCCTACATAAACTGTCTGCCTGGGCTGCCTTTCAGCCCTACAGTAGCTGTCTGCCTGGGCTGCCTTTCAGCCCTACAGTAGCTGTCTGCCTGGGCTGCTTATCAGCCCTACAGTAGCTGTCTGCCTGGGCTGCCTTTCAGTCCTACAGTAGCTGTCTGCCTGGGCTGCCTTTCAGTCCTACAGTAGCTGTCTGCCTGGGCTGCTTATCAGCCCTACAGTAGCTGTCTGCCTGGGCTGCCTTTCAGCCCTACAGTAGCTGTCTGCCCGGGCTGCCTTTCAGTCCTACAGTAGCTGTCTGACTGGGCTGCCTTTCAGCCCTACAGTAGCTGTCTGCCTGGGCTGCCTTTCAGCCCTACAGTAGCTGTCTGCCTGGGCTGCCTTTCAGCCCTACAGTAGCTGTCTGCCTGGGCTGCCTTTCAGCCCTACAGTAGCTGTCTGCCTGGGCTGCTTATCAGCCCTACAGTAGCTGTCTGCCTGGGCTGCCTTTCAGTCCTACAGTAGCTGTCTGCCTGGGCTGCCTTTCAGTCCTACAGTAGCTGTCTGCCTGGGCTGCTTATCAGCCCTACAGTAGCTGTCTGCCTGGGCTGCCTTTCAGCCCTACAGTAGCTGTCTGCCTGGGCTGCCTTTCAGTCCTACAGTAGCTGTCTGACTGGGCTGCCTTTCAGCCCTACAGTAGCTGTCTGCCTGGGCTGCCTTTCAGCCCTACAGTAGCTGTCTGCCTGAGCTGCCTTTCAGCCCTACAGTAGCTGTCTGCCTGGGCTGCCTTTCAGTCCTACAGTAGCTGTCTGCCTGGGCTGCCTTTCAGTCCTACAGTAGCTGTCTGCCTGGGCTGCTTATCAGCCCTACAGTAGCTGTCTGCCTGGGCTGCCTTTCAGCCCTACAGTAGCTGTCTGCCTGGGCTGCCTTTCAGTCCTACAGTAGCTGTCTGACTGGGCTGCCTTTCAGCCCTACAGTAGCTGTCTGCCTGGGCTGCCTTTCAGCCCTACAGTAGCTGTCTGCCTGGGCTGCCTTTCAGCCCTACAGTAGCTGTCTGGCTGGGCTGCCTTTCAGTCCTACAGTAGCTGTCTGCCTGGGCTGCCTTTCAGTCCTACAGTAGCTGTCTGCCTGGGCTGCCTTTCAGCCCTACAGTAGCTGTCTGCCTGGGCTGCCTTTCAGCACTACAGAGCAGACTAAAGGCAGACCTGCAGACAGAGGCCTGCCTACTAGAACATAGAGGCCTACTAGACTCATGTCCTTTCCTCTCTAGCACAGACATCTCCCAGCCCTGCTACAGGCCCTATCCCTATCATACTGCTTCACACATATACAATATCACATACTGTAAATACTGCAGTGACACACACTCAACCACACACACACACACACACACACACACACACACACACACACACACACACACACACACACACACACACACACACACACACACACACACACACACACACACACACCTTACCAACACAAAGTCATGCCCTGTGAGATTCTGAACAAGAAAGCTGTGAAATACAGGAAGTGAATGGACATTAGGATACAACAGTATAATTAGAACAACACTGAATTAGAAATAGAAAGTATAAATGTACTACAGATATAGGATTTTAATTTGATCACCCTGTTGTTGCAGGAAATGCAAACTTGTAGTGTATTCAAGATTTAAAAGGATTTCTGAAGTTTGTCATTTCCACTTGAAAATGTCAGACTTGATTTGCCCTAAGTAAAAATGTATCAACCCCTACAAAAATGTCCATTAATTATAATCCACCCAATAATTCACATTTCCTGTTGCAGCAGGATAATTTTCCTGCTGTGAGAAACTGGTCAAATTAAGATCCTACATCTGTATGACTATTTGTCATATCCATTCACAAAGCTGGTTAAATGTAGAAAAGAAACAGAACATTCATTGAAATAATACATTCCTACACATTCAGTTTAAATTCTGCAGGTTGTCCACATTACCATTGTGAGACTAGTTCCAATATCAGCTATAGCATGTTAGCAAAGCACTACTCAGGGTTCATCCTCATGTTGCAGCCATGTTGGCTCCATCCAAGCAAAGCTAGATGAGACTGGTTTGGGCGGGGTGGGGCGAGGTACATGGTTGGGTGGGGTTCAGGGTGGGGGCGAGGTACGGGGTTGGGTGGGGTTCAGGGTGGGCTGGGGTGGGGCGAGGTACAGGGTTGGGTGGGGTTCAGGGTGGGCTGGGGTGGGGCGAGGTACAGGGTTGGGTGGGGTTCAGAGTGGGCTGTGGTGGGGAAGTGTACACCCATTGGAGGACGTTGACACCATCAGGAGTTGGTAGGTCCTGTTCTCCTTCTCTGTCGTCTGTCCTCATGATAGAGGCTGTTCAGATGACGGGGTGACTCTCTCTCTCTTTCTCCTTCTCTTTGTGTCCCATCTGTCACATCCTGACAGGGGGAAAGAAAACACAAGCCCAGTCATTCCTCCATCCCTCTATTCACAGCCCATCCAGTCACTCACTCCGTCTGTATGACAACAAGTCATTGAGATGTCAGAGTGCAGGCAGGGCCGGGACCCGGCCACACACTGTAATTAACACACAGACTGAAGGAGCCAAAGTCTGCATTCCAAATGGCACCCTACTACCCTTATAGTGGGCTACTCTGGACCAGGGCCCATAGGTATCGGGTCAAAAGGAGCGCGCTAAATGGGGAATAGGGTGCCATTTGGGAAACATCTAATGAGCCAAGCAGAGAGCCATGGTGGCTATGAAAAGGCCAGCGTACTGCAGAGTAATGTCTGCTGAGTTTAAATGCCAACAGGATGGGATAATTCAACTGTATTTATGACTAAGGAAGAGAACTGCTGACCAGAGAGCCAGCAGTTACAGAAAAGAGGGTGGTGGCAACACCACGTAGGTCTATGAAGGAGATGGTTAAGTATTGTTGTATGGTGACAGGACAATCAAGGAGCTACAGGGGGGTATGCAGACTCATATAAGTGAGTTATTTAAGTGTGTGTGTGTGTGTGTGTATGTGTGTCTATCTGTGTGGCTGTTTCCGCTTATGTGTGTCTGTGACCGACCTCCAGAGGAGTGACTCCACCCTGTTGATTATGTCAGCTAGGTCAAAGGGCAGAGGCATGCTGGGGTCGTCGTCAGCCCAAAACGGCCGGTCCACGGGGGCCTCTTCTGGGGGCAGGGTCTGGGCCAGGCTGGAATGGCACCTGGAGGGACAGACAAGGACAGGAAATAACAGGACAGGTCAGACACTCCTCTGGACATAAATCACCTCCTATACAGACGCCACCATCATTACACATTGTTACACAGAAGCAATGTAAATCAACAGTGGTGGTTCACTGCATAACAAAGCAAATGAGATCTGTATCTGACTGATAGTGAGTTTGAGCAGATCACACAATAACGGGAGGTAATTGAGTGTGTGTTGTGTGTTTTCTGTAAACACGCAGGGAGGACCAATGTGTGTTTGACCAGGAGGCAGTAGGCTTGCGTTTCCTCTCCTGTTCTCTTTATGACTCCCAATTAGACTGGTCCCTATTAGACCCTGCAGGGTGAAGGGCTGTTTGTGTGTGTGTGTGTGTGTGTGTGTGTGTGTGTGTGTGTGTCTCTCTCTGGGGTAGGTATGTGATCTGTTTGAGAGGTGAGAGTCAGGAATGTTTTGTATGCAGCCCTACATGGGTGTGTGATCTGTGTGTGTTGTGGTTTAAACCGTCAATATGATGACAAAGCAACAGTATCCTCAGTGATTAATGCTCCAGTCATTTCCACACCGCCAGATGGTTTCTCTGGAAAGCCCTCTCCTTTCATCCAGTCAGAACAAGAGAGACAGATAGAGAAACAACCCTCTGATGTAATTACATGGTGTTTCTGCACTACTCTACATTATATGATTCATGGATTATGACTTCTACTGTTTCCACCACCTAGTCTGTTGGATCAAAATGAATACCGAAGCATCACGGTATGAGACGTCTCAGTAGGAATCAGTATTGTATTTACACAGG
Source organism: Salvelinus fontinalis (assembly GCF_029448725.1). Taxonomy (NCBI): domain Eukaryota; kingdom Metazoa; phylum Chordata; class Actinopteri; order Salmoniformes; family Salmonidae; genus Salvelinus; species Salvelinus fontinalis. Next base: position 26,514,372 of record NC_074699.1, read on the forward strand.
TGACTTGGTGGCAGTCTGGACTGTCAATGTAAATATGTCTTCCATAGTGACAGATGAGGCTGACCCCTGACCTGGAAGTGAAGGAGGGGATGGGTGCGAGGGGACAGTGGTGGTGGGGGGTGGTGGGGGGTTGTGGTCACAGTGTGTGTGTGTGTGTGTGTGTCAGAGTTACTCCTTACTTCACGATCTCCTCCTCCTCCTTCTGAAAAAGAAGCTGGTTGGTGTCTGACTCTCTGACACCCTACCTCCCCCATCCCTACCCCAGGCATCCTGCTTCCCCCTGCCTCCCCACCCCCCTACAGTCTCTAGGGTCCCTAACAGGTGTGTGTTATGGATGTGACGGGGAGGTCCTTAATGTGGCCAGGGAACAGGCAGTCCAGGCCGTCCCTGCCTCAATCGGCCGTTCTATATTTCAACCAAGGGCCACTTAATGCTGGAGTAGTTGTTCAGCTAAGTGGTACCATTCAGCTGTGGTCTAACCCTCTGATAGGTAGTGCATTACACCAAGAGGACGGTATTAACATACACCATCCACATATATCTTCCAGGCCTCAGATCAGGGGCCTGATAATAGAATGTGTTAACATGCTCTAAGTACCATTATGTAGCATATGACTTGATAAATAATAGGATCAGCTGACCTTGGGGCTGCGCGACAACACATGGGTCTAAATGTTCTCATGATTTATTTAAGGGCAGAATTAAAGGAAGCGCCACTTCAGAGAGAGGACGACGGACACGCCAGGCATGAATATATAACTGGATGAAAAGAGACACAGACACACAGAGAATAGAGATACGCATCACACGCATACATTCTGCTTACATCAGCGGACCGACACCAAAGGCCATGGGAACACAGTGCCGTTTGAGTTTTAGAGTGAATTAACTATTCATGTTAGACTGGTACAATAGAAAACACTGGCCTCTTTTCTGCTGTCCTGAACAAGGATATGAAGATAGACAGTGTAAATATGTGGTGAAGTTCATTATGTAGTAATACTGTACTGATCTGACAGAGAATCTAACCATATTAAACTGGAATGGAGAGATCTTGTTTAACCAGAAATGCAGTAGTTATGAGGATGAGAGTTGTGTCAAATATAATAGAGGCAAGAACATTCAACCCACCACCTCCAATAGCTGCAAATACCACACCTTCACTTAACCGCTAAAATGGTAAAATCTAGTCTGGTACCTTAAACTCTCATAGAAATGCATTGTGAGCTACAGCACTATACACATTCTCACAAATCACCACTTTCCCCATGGAAAACAGCACCTTAAAGGTAAGGTCAAAGACAAAGAGGAGGGAGAGCGGAATGGAGAAAGAGAGGCAGAGCTAGAGGACTAGGAGTGTGTTTGTGAGTCTCCAGTGTTCCAACGGATTAACCCTAGACAGATATGGGCTAACTATCCCATCTGGTGCTCTCTCGCCCACTCGCTCAGGAGAGATTGGCAATACAATCACTCATTTCAATTTGCCCTGAAACCCTATAGCCCGGCAGGCCTGCTCAAATAGTATGCTAATGTGAAAGGAATCTGAGCTTCTATCGCCTTTTATTCCACAGAGGCCATCTATAGTGCAGCCGCACACTGCACTTGAACTGTTCTGTCTGGCTGCCTCCCAAAAGGCACCCTATTCCCCATATAGTGCACTACTTTTGATCAGAGTCCTTTAGCCCTGGTTCAAAGTAGTGCACTAAATAGTGAATAGGATGCCATTTGGGCTGCAAGGGTCTGTGGCAAGGAGGGGGCTATAGGGCTCGAGTTGGCGGAGAAGATCACCATAGGGCCCAGGCCCCACACTGCACTGCTCAAACTAACCACTTTAGCTAAAGTGAGTGTTAATTATGGACAGGCAAAGCAGTCAATAAAAGGTTAATGTAAAAGTCAAAGGATAAATTCCTTTAAGCATTGCATCATTCCACCATCTCCGCGACCGACACGGTGCTCGCAGGTCTCTCCTAATCAATACGTTTTACTGTAATGCGCTCCCCATCGATTTCCCCCTGGCTCAGCCCTCCCTCAGCCCACTCACTGCCCGGTAAAGAAAGGAGAGAGATGGGGGGGGAAAGAGAGGGGGAAGAAAAATAAATCCATTGCTGCAAGTAAATAAAATGATTAACCTCTGCTTCACTTTGTTTTCTCTCTCTCTCTCTCTCTCTCTCTCTCTCTCTCTCTATTTGTTGGGAGTGCCTGGCTGGTCCAGAGATCAACATTATCAGCATCAGGAACTCTCCATCTCTCCACTAGCCATATCATTGTGCTGAGTCCACTCCTGCAGCCAGGGCCATACATTAAAAGCCTCTCTGCTCTTAACAGGATGGAGATCTGCCTAATAGACAACATCAGTGCTTCCGACTCATGCAATTACACTGATAAATGCCAGGATTGTGTCAGGCCAAGTGGAAAAAAAGCAGGCTAACATAGATAGCAGACAACACTTATTGTGTTATTGCTACAGGAGATCATTTGTAACCACACATGGGAGTAAATGGAGACTGTTTGATAAAGACATGATGTAGGTAGGGTGCGGTTGCTGCCTGATGGAAATTCCTTTTAAGGAGATGGGTTGTGATATCTCTCTGTGTGTGTGTGTGTGTGTGTGTGAGCCTCAGATCACCTGGTTCCTCATTATCTCCCCTACACCCACAGTGCAGTCCTTTAGAACTCTGCAGGTGTGAGGTTTTAAGGCCTTGCCAGCGAAGCCACAAACCAGAGAATGCAATCAAACAAGTCATGCAGAAACAGGCATGTGTCTCATAAATTCAGACTAGCCGCCGAAGGTGATGTACGCAATCATGTTGCCCAGGATGACAGCGGTTCAGCGGGCATGTCTCGCCTGTACCTGTACACATCTCTGTCTTGTGTAAGAGTCAGTGGAACTTTGTGGAGTCATGTACTATACTGTAAGGTTCAGTGGTAACTTTGTGGAGTCATGTACTATACTGTAAGAGTCAGTGGTAACTGTGTGGAGTCATGTACTATACTGTAAGAGTCAGTGGTAACTGTGTGGAGTCATGTACTATACTGTAAGGTTCAGTGGTAACTTTGTGGAGTCATGTACTATACTGTAAGAGTCAGTGGTAACTGTGTGGAGTCATGTACTATACTGTAAGAGTCAGTGGTAACTGTGTGGAGTCATGTACTATACTGTAAGAGTCAGTGGTAACTGTGTGGAGTCATGTACTATACTGTAAGGTTCAGTGGTAACTTTGTGGAGTCATGTACTATACTGTAAGAGTCAGTGGTAACTGTGTGGAGTCATGTACTATACTGTAAGAGTCAGAGGTAACTGTGTGGAGTCATGTACTATACTGTAAGGCTCAGTGGTAACTGTGTGGAGTCATGTACTATACTGTAAGGTTCAGTGGTAACTGTGTGGAGTCATGTACTATACTATAAGGTTCAGTGGTAACTGTGTGGAGTCATGTACTATACTGTAAGAGTCAGTGGTAACTGTGTGGAGTCATGTACTATACTATAAGGTTCAGCGGTAACTGTGTGGAGTCATGTACTATACTGTAAGGTTCAGTGGTACCTGTGTGGAGTCATGTACTATACCATGTACTATACTGTAAGAGTCAGAGGTAACTGTGTGGAGTCATGTACTATACTGTAAGAGTCAGTGGTAACTGTGTGGAGTCATGTACTATACTGTAAGGTTCAGAGGTAACTGTGTGGAGTCATGTACTATACTGTAAGAGTCAGTGGTAACTATGTGGAGTCATGTACTATACTGTAAGAGTCAGTGGTAACTGTGTGGAGTCATGTACTATACTGTAAGAGTCAGTGGTAACTGTGTGGAGTCATGTACTATACTGTAAGGTTCAGTGGTAACTGTGTTGAGTCATGTACTATACTGTAAGGTTCAGTGGTAACTGTGTGGAGTCATGTACTATACCATGTACTATACTGTAAGGTTCAGAGGTAACTGTGTGGAGTCATGTACTATACCATGTACTATACTGTAAGAGTCAGTGGTAACTGTGTGGAGTCATGTACTATACCATGTACTATACTGTAAGGTTCAGTGGTAACTGTGTGGAGTCATGTACTATACTGTAAGGTTCAGAGGTAACTGTGTGGAGTCATGTACTATACTGTAAGGTTCAGTGGTAACTGTGTGGAGTCATGTACTATACTGTAAGGTTCAGTGGTAAGTGTGTGGAGTCATGTACTATACTGTAAGGTTCAGTGGTAACTGTGTGGAGTCATGTACTATACTGTAAGGTTCAGTGGTAACTGTGTGGAGTCATGTACTATACTATACGAGTCAGTGGTAACTGTGTGGAGTCATGTACTATACTGTAAGAGTCAGTGGTAACTGTGTGGAGTCATGTACTATACTGTAAGAGTCAGTGGTAACCGTGTGGAGTCATGTACTATACCATGTACTATACTGTAAGGTTCAGAGGTAAAATGTGTGGAGTCATGTACTATACTGTAAGGTTCAGTGGTAACCGTGTGGAGTCATGTACTATACTGTAAGAGTCAGTGGTAACTGTGTGGAGTCATGTACTATACTGTAAGGTTCAGTGGTAACCGTGTGGAGTCATGTACTATACCATGTACTATACTGTAAGGTTCAGAGGTAACTGTGTGGAGTCATGTACTATACCATGTACTATACTGTAAGGTTCAGAGGTAACTGTGTGGAGTCATGTACTATACTGTAAGGTTCAGTGGTAACCGTGTGGAGTCATGTACTATACCATGTACTATACTGTAAGGTTCAGTGGTAACCGTGTGGAGTCATGTACTATTCCATGTACTATACTGTAAGGTTCAGTGGTAACTGTGTGGAGTCATGTACTATACTGTAAGGTTCAGTGGTAACTGTGTGGAGTCATGTACTATTCCATGTACTATACTGTAAGGTTCAGTGGTAACCGTGTGGAGTCATGTACTATACCATGTACTATACTGTAAGGTTCAGAGGTAACTGTGTGGAGTCATGTACTATACCATGTACTATACTGTAAGAGTCAGTAGTAACTGTGTGGAGTCATGTACTATACTGTAAGGTTCAGTGGTAACTGTGTGGAGTCATGTACTATACTGTAAGGTTCAGTGGTAACTGTGTGGAGTCATGTACTATACTGTAAGGTTCAGTGGTAACTGTGTGGAGTCATGTACTATACTGTAAGGTTCAGTGGTAACTGTGTGGAGTCATGTACTATACTGTAAGGTTCAGTGGTAACTGTGTGGAGTCATGTACTATACTGTAAGGTTCAGTGGTAACTGTGTGGAGTCATGTACTATACTGTAAGGTTCAAAGGTAACTGTGTGGAGTCATGTACTATACCATGTACTATACTGTAAGGTTCAGTGGTAACTGTGTTGAGTCATGTACTATACTGTAAGGTTCAGTGGTAACTGTGTGGAGTCATGTACTATACTGTAAGGTTCAGTGGTAACTGTGTGGAGTCATGTACTGTACCATGTACTATACTGTAAGGTTCAGTGGTAACTGTGTGGAGTCATGTACTATACTGTAAGGTTCAAAGGTAACTGTGTGGAGTCATGTACTATACCATGTACTATACTGTAAGGTTCAAAGGTAACTGTGTGGAGTCATGTACTATACTGTAAGGTTCAGTGGTAACTGTGTGGAGTCATGTACTATACTGTAAGGTTCAGTGGTAACTGTGTTGAGTCATGTACTATACTGTAAGGTTCAGTGGTAACTGTGTGGAGTCATTTACTATACTGTAAGAGTCAGTGGTAACTGTGTGGAGTCATGTACTATACCATGTACTATACTGTAAGGTTCAGAGGTAACTGTGTGGAGTCATGTACTATACTGTAAGGTTCAGTGGTAACTGTGTGGAGTCATGTACTATACTGTAAGGTTCAGTGGTAACCGTGTGGAGTCATGTACTATACCATGTACTATACTGTAAGGTTCAGAGGTAACTGTGTGGAGTCATGTACTATACTGTAAGGTTCAGTGGTAACCGTGTGGAGTCATGTACTATACCATGTACTATACTGTAAGGTTCAGTGGTAACTGTGTGGAGTCATGTACTATACTGTAAGGTTCAAAGGTAACTGTGTGGAGTCATGTACTATACTGTAAGGTTCAAAGGTAACTGTGTGGAGTCATGTACTATACTGTAAGGTTCAGTGGTAACTGTGTGGAGTCATGTACTATACTGTAAGGTTCAGTGGTAACTGTGTTGAGTCATGTACTATACTGTAAGGTTCAGTGGTAACTGTGTGGAGTCATTTACTATACTGTAAGAGTCAGTGGTAACTGTGTGGAGTCATGTACTATACCATGTACTATACTGTAAGGTTCAGAGGTAACTGTGTGGAGTCATGTACTATACAATGTACTATACTGTAAGGTTCAGAGGTAACTGTGTGGAGTCATGTACTATACTGTAAGGTTCAGTGGTAACCGTGTGGAGTCATGTACTATACCATGTACTATACTGTAAGGTTCAGTGGTAACCGTGTGGAGTCATGTACTATTCCATGTACTATACTGTAAGGTTCAGTGGTAACTGTGTGGAGTCATGTACTATACTGTAAGGTTCAGTGGTAACTGTGTGGAGTCATGCACTATTCCATGTACTATACTGTAAGGTTCAGTGGTAACCGTGTGGAGTCATGTACTATACCATGTACTATACTGTAAGGTTCAGAGGTAACTGTGTGCAGTCATGTACTATACCATGTACTATACTGTAAGAGTCAGTGGTAACTGTGTGGAGTCATGTACTATACTGTAAGGTTCAGTGGTAACTGTGTGGAGTCATGTACTATACTGTAAGGTTCAGTGGTAACTGTGTGGAGTCATGTACTATACTGTAAGGTTCAGTGGTAACTGTGTGGAGTCATGTACTATACTGTAAGGTTCAGTGGTAACTGTGTGGAGTCATGTACTAAACTGTAAGGTTCAGTGGTAACTGTGTGGAGTCATGTACTATACTGTAAGGTTCAAAGGTAACTGTGTGGAGTCATGTACTATACCATGTACTATACTGTAAGGTTCAGTGGTAACTGTGTGGAGTCATGTACTATACCATGTACTATACTGTAAGGTTCAGTGGTAACTGTGTTGAGTCATGTACTATACTGTAAGGTTCAGTGGTAACTGTGTGGAGTCATGTACTATACTGTAAGGTTCAGTGGTAACCGTGTGGAGTCATGTACTATACCATGTACTATACTGTAAGGTTCAGTGGTAACCGTGTGGAGTCATGTACTATTCCATGTACTATACTGTAAGGTTCAGTGGTAACTGTGTGGAGTCATGTACTATACTGTAAGGTTCAGTGGTAACTGTGTGGAGTCATGCACTATTCCATGTACTATACTGTAAGGTTCAGTGGTAACCGTGTGGAGTCATGTACTATACCATGTACTATACTGTAAGGTTCAGAGGTAACTGTGTGCAGTCATGTACTATACCATGTACTATACTGTAAGAGTCAGTGGTAACTGTGTGGAGTCATGTACTATACTGTAAGGTTCAGTGGTAACTGTGTGGAGTCATGTACTATACTGTAAGGTTCAGTGGTAACTGTGTGGAGTCATGTACTATACTGTAAGGTTCAGTGGTAACTGTGTGGAGTCATGTACTATACTGTAAGGTTCAGTGGTAACTGTGTGGAGTCATGTACTATACTGTAAGGTTCAGTGGTAACTGTGTGGAGTCATGTACTATACTGTAAGGTTCAAAGGTAACTGTGTGGAGTCATGTACTATACCATGTACTATACTGTAAGGTTCAGTGGTAACTGTGTTGAGTCATGTACTATACCATGTACTATACTGTAAGGTTCAGTGGTAACTGTGTTGAGTCATGTACTATACTGTAAGGTTCAGTGGTAACTGTGTGGAGTCATGTACTATACTGTAAGGTTCAGTGGTAACTGTGTGGAGTCATGTACTATACTGTAAGAGTCAGTGGTAACTGTGTGGAGTCATGTACTATACTGTAAGGTTCAGTGGTAACTGTGTGGAGTCATGTACTATACTGTAAGGTTCAGTGGTAACTGTGTGGAGTCATGTACTATACCATGTACTATACTGTAAGGTTCAGTGGTAACTGTGTGGAGTCATGTACTATACTGTAAGGTTCAAAGGTAACTGTGTGGAGTCATGTACTATACTGTAAGGTTCAAAGGTAACTGTGTGGAGTCATGTACTATACTGTAAGGTTCAGTGGTAACTGTGTGGAGTCATGTACTATACTGTAAGGTTCAGTGGTAACTGTGTGGAGTCATGTACTATACCATGTACTATACTGTAAGAGTCAGTGGTAACTGTGTGGAGTCATGTACTATACTGTAAGGTTCAAAGGTAACTGTGTGGAGTCATGTACTATACTGTAAGGTTCAGTGGTAACTGTGTGGAGTCATGTACTATACTGTAAGGTTCAGTGGTAACTGTGTTGAGTCATGTACTATACTGTAAGGTTCAGTGGTAACTGTGTGGAGTCATTTACTATACTGTAAGAGTCAGTGGTAACTGTGTGGAGTCATGTACTATACTGTAAAAGTCAGTGGTAATTGTGTGGAGTCATGTACTATACTGTAAGAGTCAGTGGTAACTGTGTGGAGTCATGTACTATACTGTAAGTGTCAGTGGTAACTGTGTGGAGTCATGTACTATACCATGTACTATACTGTAAGGTTCAGTGGTAACTTTGTGGAGTCATGTACTATACTGTAAGGTTCAGAGGTAACTGTGTGGAGTCATGTACTATACTGTAAGAGTCAGTGGTAACTGTGTGGAGTCATGTACTATACTGTAAGTGTCAGTGGTAACTGTGTGGAGTCATGTACTATACCATGTACTATACTGTAAGGTTCAGTGGTAACTTTGTGGAGTCATGTACTATACTGTAAGGTTCAGAGGTAACTGTGTGGAGTCATGTACTATACTGTAAGAGTCAGTGGTAACTGTGTGGAGTCATGTACTATACTGTAAGAGTCAGTGGTAACTGTGTGGAGTCATGTACTATACCATGTACTATACTGTAAGGTTCAGAGGTAACTGTGTGGAGTCATGTACTATACTGTAAGAGTCAGTGGTAACTGTGTGGAGTCATGTACTATTCCATGTACTATACTGTAAGGTTCAGTGGTAACTGTGTGGAGTCATGTACTATACTGTAAGAGTCAGTGGTAACTGTGTGGAGTCATGTACTATACCATGTACTATACTGTAAGGTTCAGAGGTAACTGTGTGGAGTCATGTACTATACTGTAAGAGTTAGAGGTAAATGTGTGGAGTCATGTACTATACTGTAAGAGTCAGTGGTAACTGTGTGGAGTCATGTACTATACCATGTACTATACTGTAAGGTTCAGAAGTAACTGTGTGGAGTCATGTACTATACTGTAAGAGTCAGTGGTAACTGTGTGGAGTCATGTACTATACCATGTACTATACTGTAAGGTTCAGAGGTAACTGTGTGGAGTCATGTACTATACTGTAAGAGTCAGTGGTAACTGTGTGGAGTCATGTACTATACCATGTACTATACTGTAAGGTTCAGAGGTAACTGTGTGGAGTCATGTACTATACTGTAAGAGTCAGAGGTAAATGTGTGGAGTCATGTACTATACTGTAAGAGTCAGTGGTAACTGTGTGGAGTCATGTACTATACCATGTACTATACTGTAAGGTTCAGAGGTAACTGTGTGGAGTCATGTACTATACTGTAAGGTTCAGTGGTAACTGTGTTGAGTCATGTACTATACTGTAAGGTTCAGTGGTAACTGTGTGGAGTCATGTACTATACTGTAAGAGTCAGTGGTAACTGTGTGGAGTCATGTACTATACTGTAAGGTTCAGAGGTAACTGTGTGGAGTCATGTACTATACCATGTACTATACTGTAAGGTTCAGTGGTAACTGTGTGGAGTCATGTACTATACTGTAAGAGTCAGTGGTAACTGTGTGGAGTCATGTACTATACTGTAAGGTTCAGTGGTAACTGTGTGGAGTCATGTACTATACCATGTACTATACTGTAAGGTTCAGTGGTAACCGTGTGGAGTCATGTACTATTCCATGTACTATACTGTAAGGTTCAGTGGTAACTGTGTGGAGTCATGTACTATACTGTAAGGTTCAGTGGTAACTGTGTGGAGTCATGTACTATACTGTAAGAGTCAGTGGTAACTGTGTGGAGTCATGTACTATACTGTAAGGTTCAGTGGTAACTGTGTGGAGTCATGTACTATACTGTAAGGTTCAGTGGTAACTGTGTTGAGTCATGTACTATACTGTAAGGTTCAGTGGTAACTGTGTGGAGTCATTTACTATACTGTAAGAGTCAGTGGTAACTGTGTGGAGTCATGTACTATACTGTAAAAGTCAGTGGTAATTGTGTGGAGTCATGTACTATACTGTAAGAGTCAGTGGTAACTGTGTGGAGTCATGTACTATACTGTAAGTGTCAGTGGTAACTGTGTGGAGTCATGTACTATACCATGTACTATACTGTAAGGTTCAGTGGTAACTTTGTGGAGTCATTTACTATACTGTAAGGTTCAGAGGTAACTGTGTGGAGTCATGTACTATACTGTAAGAGTCAGTGGTAACTGTGTGGAGTCATGTACTATACTGTAAGAGTCAGTGGTAACTGTGTGGAGTCATGTACTATACCATGTACTATACTGTAAGAGTCAGTGGTAACTGTGTGGAGTCATGTACTATACTGTAAGGTTCAGTGGTAACTGTGTGGAGTCATGTACTATACTGTAAGGTTCAGTGGTAACTGTGTGGAGTCATGTACTATACTGTAAGGTTCAGTGGTAACTGTGTGGAGTCATGTACTATACTGTAAGGTTCAGTGGTAACTGTGTGGAGTCATGTACTATACTGTAAGGTTCAGTGGTAACTGTGTGGAGTCATGTACTATACTGTAAGGTTCAAAGGTAACTGTGTGGAGTCATGTACTATACCATGTACTATACTGTAAGGTTCAGTGGTAACTGTGTTGAGTCATGTACTATTCTGTAAGGTTCAGTGGTAACTGTGTGGAGTCATGTACTATACTGTAAGGTTCAAAGGTAACTGTGTGGAGTCATGTACTATACCATGTACTATACTGTAAGATTCAAAGGTAACTGTGTGGAGTCATGTACTATACTGTAAGGTTCAGTGGTAACTGTGTGGAGTCATGTACTATACTGTAAGGTTCAGTGGTAACTGTGTTGAGTCATGTACTATACTGTAAGGTTCAGTGGTAACTGTGTGGAGTCATTTACTATACTGTAAGAGTCAGTGGTAACTGTGTGGAGTCATGTACTATACCATGTACTATACTGTAAGGTTCAGAGGTAACTGTGTGGAGTCATGTACTATACTGTAAGGTTCAGTGGTAACTGTGTGGAGTCATGTACTATACTGTAAGGTTCAGTGGTAACCGTGTGGAGTCATGTACTATACCATGTACTATACTGTAAGGTTCAGAGGTAACTGTGTGGAGTCATGTACTATACTGTAAGGTTCAGTGGTAACCGTGTGGAGTCATGTACTATACCATGTACTATACTGTAAGGTTCAGTGGTAACCGTGTGGAGTCATGTACTATTCCATGTACTATACTGTAAGGTTCAGTGGTAACTGTGTGGAGTCATGTATTATACTGTAAGGTTCAGTGGTAACTGTGTGGAGTCATGTACTATACCATGTACTATACTGTAAGGTTCAGTGGTAACTGTGTGGAGTCATGTACTATACTGTAAGGTTCAAAGGTAACTGTGTGGAGTCATGTACTATACTGTAAGGTTCAAAGGTAACTGTGTGGAGTCATGTACTATACTGTAAGGTTCAGTGGTAACTGTGTGGAGTCATGTACTATACTGTAAGGTTCAGTGGTAACTGTGTTGAGTCATGTACTATACTGTAAGGTTCAGTGGTAACTGTGTGGAGTCATTTACTATACTGTAAGAGTCAGTGGTAACTGTGTGGAGTCATGTACTATACCATGTACTATACTGTAAGGTTCAGAGGTAACTGTGTGGAGTCATGTACTATACCATGTACTATACTGTAAGGTTCAGAGGTAACTGTGTGGAGTCATGTACTATACTGTAAGGTTCAGTGGTAACCGTGTGGAGTCATGTACTATACCATGTACTATACTGTAAGGTTCAGTGGTAACCGTGTGGAGTCATGTACTATTCCATGTACTATACTGTAAGGTTCAGTGGTAACTGTGTGGAGTCATGTACTATACTGTAAGGTTCAGTGGTAACTGTGTGGAGTCATGCACTATTCCATGTACTATACTGTAAGGTTCAGTGGTAACCGTGTGGAGTCATGTACTATACCATGTACTATACTGTAAGGTTCAGAGGTAACTGTGTGCAGTCATGTACTATACCATGTACTATACTGTAAGAGTCAGTGGTAACTGTGTGGAGTCATGTACTATACTGTAAGGTTCAGTGGTAACTGTGTGGAGTCATGTACTATACTGTAAGGTTCAGTGGTAACTGTGTGGAGTCATGTACTATACTGTAAGGTTCAGTGGTAACTGTGTGGAGTCATGTACTATACTGTAAGGTTCAGTGGTAACTGTGTGGAGTCATGTACTATACTGTAAGGTTCAGTGGTAACTGTGTGGAGTCATGTACTATACTGTAAGGTTCAAAGGTAACTGTGTGGAGTCATGTACTATACCATGTACTATACTGTAAGGTTCAGTGGTAACTGTGTGGAGTCATGTACTATACCATGTACTATACTGTAAGGTTCAGTGGTAACTGTGTTGAGTCATGTACTATACTGTAAGGTTCAGTGGTAACTGTGTGGAGTCATGTACTATACTGTAAGGTTCAGTGGTAACTGTGTGGAGTCATGTACTATACTGTAAGAGTCAGTGGTAACTGTGTGGAGTCATGTACTATACTGTAAGGTTCAGTGGTAACTGTGTGGAGTCATGTACTATACTGTAAGGTTCAGTGGTAACTGTGTGGAGTCATGTACTATACCATGTACTATACTGTAAGGTTCAGTGGTAACTGTGTGGAGTCATGTACTATACTGTAAGGTTCAAAGGTAACTGTGTGGAGTCATGTACTATACTGTAAGGTTCAAAGGTAACTGTGTGGAGTCATGTACTATACTGTAAGGTTGAAAGGTAACTGTGTGGAGTCATGTACTATACTGTAAGGTTCAGTGGTAACTGTGTGGAGTCATGTACTATACTGTAAGGTTCAGTGGTAACTGTGTGGAGTCATGTACTATACCATGTACTATACTGTAAGGTTCAGTGGTAACTGTGTGGAGTCATGTACTATACTGTAAGGTTCAAAGGTAACTGTGTGGAGTCATGTACTATACTGTAAGGTTCAAAGGTAACTGTGTGGAGTCATGTACTATACTGTAAGGTTCAGTGGTAACTGTGTGGAGTCATGTACTATACTGTAAGGTTCAGTGGTAACTGTGTGGAGTCATGTACTATACCATGTACTATACTGTAAGAGTCAGTGGTAACTGTGTGGAGTCATGTACTATACTGTAAGGTTCAAAGGTAACTGTGTGGAGTCATGTACTATACTGTAAGGTTCAGTGGTAACTGTGTGGAGTCATGTACTATACCATGTACTATACTGTAAGGTTCAGTGGTAACTTTGTGGAGTCATGTACTATACTGTAAGGTTCAGAGGTAACTGTGTGGAGTCATGTACTATACTGTAAGAGTCAGTGGTAACTGTGTGGAGTCATGTACTATACTGTAAGTGTCAGTGGTAACTGTGTGGAGTCATGTACTATACCATGTACTATACTGTAAGGTTCAGTGGTAACTTTGTGGAGTCATGTACTATACTGTAAGGTTCAGAGGTAACTGTGTGGAGTCATGTACTATACTGTAAGAGTCAGTGGTAACTGTGTGGAGTCATGTACTATACTGTAAGAGTCAGTGGTAACTGTGTGGAGTCATGTACTATACCATGTACTATACTGTAAGGTTCAGAGGTAACTGTGTGGAGTCATGTACTATACTGTAAGAGTCAGTGGTAACTGTGTGGAGTCATGTACTATTCCATGTACTATACTGTAAGGTTCAGTGGTAACTGTGTGGAGTCATGTACTATACTGTAAGAGTCAGTGGTAACTGTGTGGAGTCATGTACTATACCATGTACTATACTGTAAGGTTCAGAGGTAACTGTGTGGAGTCATGTACTATACTGTAAGAGTTAGAGGTAAATGTGTGGAGTCATGTACTATACTGTAAGAGTCAGTGGTAACTGTGTGGAGTCATGTACTATACCATGTACTATACTGTAAGGTTCAGAGGTAACTGTGTGGAGTCATGTACTATACTGTAAGAGTCAGTGGTAACTGTGTGGAGTCATGTACTATACCATGTACTATACTGTAAGGTTCAGAGGTAACTGTGTGGAGTCATGTACTATACTGTAAGAGTCAGTGGTAACTGTGTGGAGTCATGTACTATACCATGTACTATACTGTAAGGTTCAGAGGTAACTGTGTGGAGTCATGTACTATACTGTAAGGTTCAGTGGTAACTGTGTGGAGTCATGTACTATACTGTAAGGTTCAGTGGTAACTGTGTGGAGTCATGTACTATACTGTAAGAGTCAGTGGTAACTGTGTGGAGTCATGTACTATACTGTAAGGTTCAGAGGTAACTGTGTGGAGTCATGTACTATACCATGTACTATACTGTAAGGTTCAGTGGTAACTGTGTGGAGTCATGTACTATACTGTAAGAGTCAGTGGTAACTGTGTGGAGTCATGTACTATACTGTAAGGTTCAGTGGTAACTGTGTGGAGTCATGTACTATACCATGTACTATACTGTAAGGTTCAGTGGTAACCGTGTGGAGTCATGTACTATTCCATGTACTATACTGTAAGGTTCAGTGGTAACTGTGTGGAGTCATGTACTATACTGTAAGGTTCAGTGGTAACTGTGTGGAGTCATGTACTATACTGTAAGAGTCAGTGGTAACTGTGTGGAGTCATGTACTATACTGTAAGGTTCAGTGGTAACTGTGTGGAGTCATGTACTATACTGTAAGAGTCAGAGGTAACTGTGTGGAGTCATGTACTATACCATGTACTATACTGTAAGGTTCAGTGGTAACTGTGTGGAGTCATGTACTATACTGTAAGGTTCAAAGGTAACTGTGTGGAGTCATGTACTATACTGTAAGGTTCAAAGGTAACTGTGTGGAGTCATGTACTATACTGTAAGGTTCAAAGGTAACTGTATGGAGTCATGTACTATACCATGTACTATACTGTAAGGTTCAAAGGTAAATGTGTGGAGTCATGTACTATACTGTAAGGTTCAGTGGTAACTGTGTGGAGTCATGTACTATACTGTAAGGTTCAGTGGTAACTGTGTGGAGTCATGTACTATACTGTAAGGTTCAGTGGTAACTGTGTTGAGTCATGTACTATACTGTAAGGTTCAGTGGTAACTGTGTGGAGTCATGTACTATACTGTACGGTTCAGTGGTAACTGTGCGGAGTCATGTACTATACTGTAAGGTTCAGTGGTAACTGTGTTGAGTCATGTACTATACTGTAAGGTTCAGTGGTAACTGTGTGGAGTCATGTACTATACTGTAAGAGTCAGTGGTAATTGTGTGGAGTCATGTACTATACTGTAAGAGTCAGTGGTAACTGTGTGGAGTCATGTACTATACTGTAAGGTTCAGTGGTAACTGTGTGGAGTCATGTACTATACTGTAAGTGTCAGTGGTAACTGTGTGGAGTCATGTACTATACCATGTACTATACTGTAAGGTTCAGTGGTAACTTTGTGGAGTCATGTACTATACCATGTACTATACTGTAAGGTTCAGAGGTAACTGTGTGGAGTCATGTACTATACTGTAAGAGTCAGTGGTAACTGTGTGGAGTCATGTACTATTCCATGTACTATACTGTAAGGTTCAGTGGTAACTGTGTGGAGTCATGTACTATACTGTAAGAGTCAGTGGTAACTGTGTGGAGTCATGTACTATACTGTAAGGTTCAGAGGTAACTGTGTGGAGTCATGTACTATACCATGTACTATACTGTAAGGTTCAGTGGTAACTGTGTGGAGTCATGTACTATACTGTAAGAGTCAGTGGTAACTGTGTGGAGTCATGTACTATACTGTAAGGTTCAGTGGTAACTGTGTGGAGTCATGTACTATACCATGTACTATACTGTAAGGTTCAGTGGTAACCGTGTGGAGTCATGTACTATTCCATGTACTATACTGTAAGGTTCAGTGGTAACTGTGTGGAGTCATGTACTATACTGTAAGGTTCAGTGGTAACTGTGTGGAGTCATGTACTATACTGTAAGAGTCAGTGGTAACTGTGTGGAGTCATGTACTATACTGTAAGGTTCAGTGGTAACTGTGTGGAGTCATGTACTATACTGTAAGGTTCAGTGGTAACTGTGTTGAGTCATGTACTATACTGTAAGGTTCAGTGGTAACTGTGTGGAGTCATTTACTATACTGTAAGAGTCAGTGGTAACTGTGTGGAGTCATGTACTATACTGTAAAAGTCAGTGGTAATTGTGTGGAGTCATGTACTATACTGTAAGAGTCAGTGGTAACTGTGTGGAGTCATGTACTATACTGTAAGTGTCAGTGGTAACTGTGTGGAGTCATGTACTATACCATGTACTATACTGTAAGGTTCAGTGGTAACTTTGTGGAGTCATGTACTATACTGTAAGGTTCAGAGGTAACTGTGTGGAGTCATGTACTATACTGTAAGAGTCAGTGGTAACTGTGTGGAGTCATGTACTATACTGTAAGTGTCAGTGGTAACTGTGTGGAGTCATGTACTATACCATGTACTATACTGTAAGGTTCAGTGGTAACTTTGTGGAGTCATTTACTATACTGTAAGGTTCAGAGGTAACTGTGTGGAGTCATGTACTATACTGTAAGAGTCAGTGGTAACTGTGTGGAGTCATGTACTATACTGTAAGAGTCAGTGGTAACTGTGTGGAGTCATGTACTATACCATGTACTATACTGTAAGAGTCAGTGGTAACTGTGTGGAGTCATGTACTATACTGTAAGGTTCAGTGGTAACTGTGTGGAGTCATGTACTATACTGTAAGGTTCAGTGGTAACTGTGTGGAGTCATGTACTATACTGTAAGGTTCAGTGGTAACTGTGTGGAGTCATGTACTATACTGTAAGGTTCAGTGGTAACTGTGTGGAGTCATGTACTATACTGTAAGGTTCAGTGGTAACTGTGTGGAGTCATGTACTATACTGTAAGGTTCAAAGGTAACTGTGTGGAGTCATGTACTATACCATGTACTATACTGTAAGGTTCAGTGGTAACTGTGTTGAGTCATGTACTATTCTGTAAGGTTCAGTGGTAACTGTGTGGAGTCATGTACTATACTGTAAGGTTCAAAGGTAACTGTGTGGAGTCATGTACTATACCATGTACTATACTGTAAGGTTCAAAGGTAACTGTGTGGAGTCATGTACTATACTGTAAGGTTCAGTGGTAACTGTGTGGAGTCATGTACTATACTGTAAGGTTCAGTGGTAACTGTGTTGAGTCATGTACTATACTGTAAGGTTCAGTGGTAACTGTGTGGAGTCATTTACTATACTGTAAGAGTCAGTGGTAACTGTGTGGAGTCATGTACTATACCATGTACTATACTGTAAGGTTCAGAGGTAACTGTGTGGAGTCATGTACTATACTGTAAGGTTCAGTGGTAACTGTGTGGAGTCATGTACTATACTGTAAGGTTCAGTGGTAACCGTGTGGAGTCATGTACTATACCATGTACTATACTGTAAGGTTCAGAGGTAACTGTGTGGAGTCATGTACTATACTGTAAGGTTCAGTGGTAACCGTGTGGAGTCATGTACTATACCATGTACTATACTGTAAGGTTCAGTGGTAACCGTGTGGAGTCATGTACTATTCCATGTACTATACTGTAAGGTTCAGTGGTAACTGTGTGGAGTCATGTATTATACTGTAAGGTTCAGTGGTAACTGTGTGGAGTCATGTACTATACCATGTACTATACTGTAAGGTTCAGTGGTAACTGTGTGGAGTCATGTACTATACTGTAAGGTTCAAAGGTAACTGTGTGGAGTCATGTACTATACTGTAAGGTTCAAAGGTAACTGTGTGGAGTCATGTACTATACTGTAAGGTTCAGTGGTAACTGTGTGGAGTCATGTACTATACTGTAAGGTTCAGTGGTAACTGTGTGGAGTCATTTACTATACTGTAAGAGTCAGTGGTAACTGTGTGGAGTCATGTACTATACCATGTACTATACTGTAAGGTTCAGAGGTAACTGTGTGGAGTCATGTACTATACCATGTACTATACTGTAAGGTTCAGTGGTAACCGTGTGGAGTCATGTACTATTCCATGTACTATACTGTAAGGTTCAGTGGTAACTGTGTGGAGTCATGTACTATACTGTAAGGTTCAGTGGTAACTGTGTGGAGTCATGCACTATTCCATGTACTATACTGTAAGGTTCAGTGGTAACCGTGTGGAGTCATGTACTATACCATGTACTATACTGTAAGGTTCAGAGGTAACTGTGTGCAGTCATGTACTATACCATGTACTATACTGTAAGAGTCAGTGGTAACTGTGTGGAGTCATGTACTATACTGTAAGGTTCAGTGGTAACTGTGTGGAGTCATGTACTATACTGTAAGGTTCAGTGGTAACTGTGTGGAGTCATGTACTATACTGTAAGGTTCAGTGGTAACTGTGTGGAGTCATGTACTATACTGTAAGGTTCAGTGGTAACTGTGTGGAGTCATGTACTATACTGTAAGGTTCAGTGGTAACTGTGTGGAGTCATGTACTATACTGTAAGGTTCAAAGGTAACTGTGTGGAGTCATGTACTATACCATGTACTATACTGTAAGGTTCAGTGGTAACTGTGTGGAGTCATGTACTATACCATGTACTATACTGTAAGGTTCAGTGGTAACTGTGTTGAGTCATGTACTATACTGTAAGGTTCAGTGGTAACTGTGTGGAGTCATGTACTATACTGTAAGGTTCAGTGGTAACTGTGTGGAGTCATGTACTATACTGTAAGAGTCAGTGGTAACTGTGTGGAGTCATGTACTATACTGTAAGGTTCAGTGGTAACTGTGTGGAGTCATGTACTATACTGTAAGGTTCAGTGGTAACTGTGTGGAGTCATGTACTATACCATGTACTATACTGTAAGGTTCAGTGGTAACTGTGTGGAGTCATGTACTATACTGTAAGGTTCAAAGGTAACTGTGTGGAGTCATGTACTATACTGTAAGGTTCAAAGGTAACTGTGTGGAGTCATGTACTATACTGTAAGGTTGAAAGGTAACTGTGTGGAGTCATGTACTATACTGTAAGGTTCAGTGGTAACTGTGTGGAGTCATGTACTATACTGTAAGGTTCAGTGGTAACTGTGTGGAGTCATGTACTATACCATGTACTATACTGTAAGGTTCAGTGGTAACTGTGTGGAGTCATGTACTATACTGTAAGGTTCAAAGGTAACTGTGTGGAGTCATGTACTATACTGTAAGGTTCAAAGGTAACTGTGTGGAGTCATGTACTATACTGTAAGGTTCAGTGGTAACTGTGTGGAGTCATGTACTATACTGTAAGGTTCAGTGGTAACTGTGTGGAGTCATGTACTATACCATGTACTATACTGTAAGAGTCAGTGGTAACTGTGTGGAGTCATGTACTATACTGTAAGGTTCAAAGGTAACTGTGTGGAGTCATGTACTATACTGTAAGGTTCAGTGGTAACTGTGTGGAGTCATGTACTATACCATGTACTATACTGTAAGGTTCAGTGGTAACTTTGTGGAGTCATGTACTATACTGTAAGGTTCAGAGGTAACTGTGTGGAGTCATGTACTATACTGTAAGAGTCAGTGGTAACTGTGTGGAGTCATGTACTATACTGTAAGTGTCAGTGGTAACTGTGTGGAGTCATGTACTATACCATGTACTATACTGTAAGGTTCAGTGGTAACTTTGTGGAGTCATGTACTATACTGTAAGGTTCAGAGGTAACTGTGTGGAGTCATGTACTATACTGTAAGAGTCAGTGGTAACTGTGTGGAGTCATGTACTATACTGTAAGAGTCAGTGGTAACTGTGTGGAGTCATGTACTATTCCATGTACTATACTGTAAGGTTCAGTGGTAACTGTGTGGAGTCATGTACTATACTGTAAGAGTCAGTGGTAACTGTGTGGAGTCATGTACTATACCATGTACTATACTGTAAGGTTCAGAGGTAACTGTGTGGAGTCATGTACTATACTGTAAGAGTTAGAGGTAAATGTGTGGAGTCATGTACTATACTGTAAGAGTCAGTGGTAACTGTGTGGAGTCATGTACTATACCATGTACTATACTGTAAGGTTCAGAGGTAACTGTGTGGAGTCATGTACTATACTGTAAGAGTCAGTGGTAACTGTGTGGAGTCATGTACTATACCATGTACTATACTGTAAGGTTCAGAGGTAACTGTGTGGAGTCATGTACTATACTGTAAGAGTCAGTGGTAACTGTGTGGAGTCATGTACTATACCATGTACTATACTGTAAGGTTCAGAGGTAACTGTGTGGAGTCATGTACTATACTGTAAGGTTCAGTGGTAACTGTGTGGAGTCATGTACTATACTGTAAGGTTCAGTGGTAACTGTGTGGAGTCATGTACTATACTGTAAGAGTCAGTGGTAACTGTGTGGAGTCATGTACTATACTGTAAGGTTCAGAGGTAACTGTGTGGAGTCATGTACTATACCATGTACTATACTGTAAGGTTCAGTGGTAACTGTGTGGAGTCATGTACTATACTGTAAGAGTCAGTGGTAACTGTGTGGAGTCATGTACTATACTGTAAGGTTCAGTGGTAACTGTGTGGAGTCATGTACTATACCATGTACTATACTGTAAGGTTCAGTGGTAACCGTGTGGAGTCATGTACTATTCCATGTACTATACTGTAAGGTTCAGTGGTAACTGTGTGGAGTCATGTACTATACTGTAAGGTTCAGTGGTAACTGTGTGGAGTCATGTACTATACTGTAAGAGTCAGTGGTAACTGTGTGGAGTCATGTACTATACTGTAAGGTTCAGTGGTAACTGTGTGGAGTCATGTACTATACTGTAAGAGTCAGAGGTAACTGTGTGGAGTCATGTACTATACCATGTACTATACTGTAAGGTTCAGTGGTAACTGTGTGGAGTCATGTACTATACTGTAAGGTTCAAAGGTAACTGTGTGGAGTCATGTACTATACTGTAAGGTTCAAAGGTAACTGTGTGGAGTCATGTACTATACTGTAAGGTTCAAAGGTAACTGTATGGAGTCATGTACTATACCATGTACTATACTGTAAGGTTCAAAGGTAAATGTGTGGAGTCATGTACTATACTGTAAGGTTCAGTGGTAACTGTGTGGAGTCATGTACTATACTGTAAGGTTCAGTGGTAACTGTGTGGAGTCATGTACTATACTGTAAGGTTCAGTGGTAACTGTGTTGAGTCATGTACTATACTGTAAGGTTCAGTGGTAACTGTGTGGAGTCATGTACTATACTGTACGGTTCAGTGGTAACTGTGCGGAGTCATGTACTATACTGTAAGGTTCAGTGGTAACTGTGTTGAGTCATGTACTATACTGTAAGGTTCAGTGGTAACTGTGTGGAGTCATGTACTATACTGTAAGAGTCAGTGGTAATTGTGTGGAGTCATGTACTATACTGTAAGAGTCAGTGGTAACTGTGTGGAGTCATGTACTATACTGTAAGGTTCAGTGGTAACTGTGTGGAGTCATGTACTATACTGTAAGTGTCAGTGGTAACTGTGTGGAGTCATGTACTATACCATGTACTATACTGTAAGGTTCAGTGGTAACTTTGTGGAGTCATGTACTATACCATGTACTATACTGTAAGGTTCAGAGGTAACTGTGTGGAGTCATGTACTATACTGTAAGAGTCAGTGGTAACTGTGTGGAGTCATGTACTATTCCATGTACTATACTGTAAGGTTCAGTGGTAACTGTGTGGAGTCATGTACTATACTGTAAGAGTCAGTGGTAACTGTGTGGAGTCATGTACTATACCATGTACTATACTGTAAGGTTCAGAGGTAACTGTGTGGAGTCATGTACTATACTGTAAGTGTCAGTGGTAACTGTGTGGAGTCATGTACTATACTGTAAGTGTCAGAGGTAACTGTGTGGAGTCATATACTATACTGTAAGGTTCAGAGGTAACTGTGTGGAGTCATGTACTATACTGTAAGAGTCAGTGGTAACTGTGTGGAGTCATGTACTATACCATGTACTATACTGTAAGGTTCAGTGGTAACTGTGTTGAGTCATTTACTATACTGTAAGAGTCAGTGGTAACTGTGTGGAGTCATGTACTATACCATGTACTATACTGTAAGGTTCAGAGGTAACTGTGTGGAGTCATGTACTATACTGTAAGAGTCAGAGGTAAATGTGTGGAGTCATGTACTATACTGTAAGAGTCAGTGGTAACTGTGTGGAGTCATGTACTATACCATGTACTATACTGTAAGGTTCAGTGGTAACTGTGTGGAGTCATGTACTATACCATGTACTATACTGTAAGGTTCAGAGGTAACTGTGTGGAGTCATGTACTATACTGTAAGAGTCAGTGGTAACTGTGTGGAGTCATGTACTATACTGTAAGGTTCAGAGGTAACTGTGTGGAGTCATGTACTATACTGTAAGAGTCAGTGGTAACTGTGTGGAGTCATGTACTATACTGTAAGGTTCAGAGGTAACTGTGTGGAGTCATGTACTATACTGTAAGGTTCAGTGGTAACTGTGTGGAGTCATGTACTATACTGTAAGGTTCAGTGGTAACTGTGTGGAGTCATGTACTATACTGTAAGAGTCAGTGGTAACTGTGTGGAGTCATATACTATACTGTAAGGTTCAGTGGTAACTGTGTGGAGTCATGTACTATACTGTAAGGTTCAGTGGTAACTGTGTGGAGTCATGTACTATACTGTAAGGTTCAGAGGTAACTGTGTGGAGTCATGTACTATACTGTAAGGTTCAGTGGTAACTGTGTGGAGTCATGTACTATACTGTAAGAGTCAGAGGTAACTGTGTGGAGTCATGTACTATACTGTAAGAGTCAGTGGTAACTGTGTGGAGTCATGTACTATACTGTAAGGTTCAGAGGTAACTGTGTGGAGTCATGTACTATACTGTAAGGTTCAGTGGTAACTGTGTGGAGTCATGTACTATACTGTAAGAGTCAGAGGTAACTGTGTGGAGTCATGTACTATACTGTAAGAGTCAGTGGTAACTGTGTGGAGTCATGTACTATACTGTAAGGTTCAGTGGTAACTGTGTTGAGTCATGTACTATACTGTAAGGTTCAGTGGTAACTGTGTGGAGTCATATACTATACTGTAAGAGTCAGTGGTAACTGTGTGGAGTCATGTACTATACTGTAAGAGTCAGTGGTAACTGTGTGGAGTCATGTACTATACTGTAAGGTTCAGTGGTAACTGTGTGGAGTCATATACTATACTGTAAGAGTCAGTGGTAACTGTGTGGAGTCATGTACTATACTGTAAGGTTCAGTGGTAACTGTGTGGAGTCATATACTATACTGTAAGAGTCAGTGGTAACTGTGTGGAGTCATGTACTATACTGTAAGAGTCAGTGGTAACTGTGTGGAGTCATGTACTATACTGTAAGAGTCAGTGGTAACTGTGTGGAGTCATGTACTATACTGTAAGAGTCAGTGGTAACTGTGTGGAGTCATGTACTATACTGTAAGAGTCAGTGGTAACTGTGTGGAGTCATGTACTATACTGTAAGAGTCAGTGGTAACTGTGTGGAGTCATGTACTATTCCATGTACTATACTGTAAGGTTCAGTGGTAACTGTGTTGAGTCATGTACTATACTGTAAGGTTCAGAGGTAACTGTGTGGAGTCATGTACTATACTGTAAGGTTCAGAGGTAACTGTGTGGAGTCATGTACTATACTGTAAGGTTCAGTGGTAACTGTGTGGAGTCATGTACTATACTGTAAGAGTCAGTGGTAACTGTGTGGAGTCATGTACTATACTGTAAGGTTCAGTGTTAACTGTGTGGAGTCATGTACTATTCCATGTACTATACTGTAAGGTTCAGTGGTAACTGTGTGGAGTCATGTACTATACTGTAAGAGTCAGTGGTAACTGTGTGGAGTCATGTACTATACCATGTACTATACTGTAAGGTTCAGAGGTAACTGTGTGGAGTCATGTACTATTCTGTAAGAGTCAGAGGTAACTGTGTGGAGTCATGTACTATACTGTAAGAGTCAGTGGTAACTGTGTGGAGTCATGTACTATACTGTAAGGTTCAGTGGTAACTGTGTGGAGTCATGTACTATACTGTAAGAGTCAGTGGTAACTGTGTGGAGTCATGTACTATACTGTAAGGTTCAGTGGTAACTGTGTGGAGTCATGTACTATACTGTAAGGTTCAGTGGCAACTGTGTGGAGTCATGTACTATACTGTAAGGTTCAGTGGTAACTGTGTGGAGTCATGTACTATACTGTAAGGTTCAGAGGTAACTGTGTGGAGTCATGTACTATACTGTAAGGTTCAGTGGTAACTGTGTGGAGTCATGTACTATACTGTAAGAGTCAGAGGTAACTGTGTGGAGTCATGTACTATACTGTAAGAGTCAGTGGTAACTGTGTGGAGTCATGTACTATACTGTAAGGTTCAGAGGTAACTGTGTGGAGTCATGTACTATACTGTAAGGTTCAGTGGTAACTGTGTGGAGTCATGTACTATACTGTAAGAGTCAGAGGTAACTGTGTGGAGTCATGTACTATACTGTAAGAGTCAGTGGTAACTGTGTGGAGTCATGTACTATACTGTAAGGTTCAGTGGTAACTGTGTTGAGTCATGTACTATACTGTAAGGTTCAGTGGTAACTGTGTGGAGTCATATACTATACTGTAAGAGTCAGTGGTAACTGTGTGGAGTCATGTACTATACTGTAAGAGTCAGTGGTAACTGTGTGGAGTCATGTACTATACTGTAAGGTTCAGTGGTAACTGTGTGGAGTCATATACTATACTGTAAGAGTCAGTGGTAACTGTGTGGAGTCATGTACTATACTGTAAGGTTCAGTGGTAACTGTGTGGAGTCATATACTATACTGTAAGAGTCAGTGGTAACTGTGTGGAGTCATGTACTATACTGTAAGAGTCAGTGGTAACTGTGTGGAGTCATGTACTATACTGTAAGAGTCAGTGGTAACTGTGTGGAGTCATGTACTATACTGTAAGAGTCAGTGGTAACTGTGTGGAGTCATGTACTATACTGTAAGAGTCAGTGGTAACTGTGTGGAGTCATGTACTATACTGTAAGAGTCAGTGGTAACTGTGTGGAGTCATGTACTATTCCATGTACTATACTGTAAGGTTCAGTGGTAACTGTGTTGAGTCATGTACTATACTGTAAGGTTCAGAGGTAACTGTGTGGAGTCATGTACTATACTGTAAGGTTCAGAGGTAACTGTGTGGAGTCATGTACTATACTGTAAGGTTCAGTGGTAACTGTGTGGAGTCATGTACTATACTGTAAGAGTCAGTGGTAACTGTGTGGAGTCATGTACTATACTGTAAGGTTCAGTGTTAACTGTGTGGAGTCATGTACTATTCCATGTACTATACTGTAAGGTTCAGTGGTAACTGTGTGGAGTCATGTACTATACTGTAAGAGTCAGTGGTAACTGTGTGGAGTCATGTACTATACCATGTACTATACTGTAAGGTTCAGAGGTAACTGTGTGGAGTCATGTACTATTCTGTAAGAGTCAGAGGTAACTGTGTGGAGTCATGTACTATACTGTAAGAGTCAGTGGTAACTGTGTGGAGTCATGTACTATACTGTAAGGTTCAGTGGTAACTGTGTGGAGTCATGTACTATACTGTAAGAGTCAGTGGTAACTGTGTGGAGTCATGTACTATACTGTAAGGTTCAGTGGTAACTGTGTGGAGTCATGTACTATACTGTAAGGTTCAGTGGCAACTGTGTGGAGTCATGTACTATACTGTAAGAGTCAGTGGTAACTGTGTGGAGTCATGTACTATACTGTTAGGTTCAGTGGTAACTGTGTGGAGTCATGTACTATACTGTAAGGTTCAGTGGTAACTGTGTGGAGTCATGTACTATACCATGTACTATACTGTAAGGTTCAGAGAGGCTGCGTGGTATGGAGCCTGTGCTCTTTAATTTGCCCACAGGCCTTCTGGGGTCAAACCCCACAGCGGTAGGCACAGCAGAGCGTGGGTAGGGCAACGTCCCAACAGCTTCCTCAGGATCAATCCACTAACCACTATTGTCTGCAGACAGACTGTGCTGACTGTGCTCTTCGTGAGTGTATGAGGTGGGTGACTGTGGAGGAGAGGAATAGGGGGAGCAGGCGGGGCATGAAATGCGTGACATATGTTCCTTTCATTTTGATTCATTTTAAAGAGCCCCTGCTAATAAAACTAACATCTGATCCCTCTAATTAAAGGCTGTGGAAAACACGCAAATGCTTTTTGGTCGGGAGCAGGAGCTGAGGCTGCTTTCTTCCCCCACGTGCCGCTGTGCAGGACGCACGCACGCACGCACGCACGCACGCACGCACGCACGCACGCACGCACGCACGCACGCACGCACGCACGCACGCACGCACGCACGCACGCACGCACGCACGCACGCACGCACGCACGCACGCACGCACGCACGCACGCACGCACGCACGCACGCACGCACGCACGCACGCACGCACGCACGCACGCACGCACGCACGCACGCACGCACGCACGCACGCACACACACACACACACACACACACACACACACACACACACACACACACACACACACACACCACCCCCCAAGGTGATGCTGCTTGTAACAATGAGTGAGCTACCTTTGGGTGGGACGCCCCGCCACCCCACCACAGCCAGACTCAGACCCTGTGAGGTCCCCTTCAATCCAGCTACAGTCTGATGTGCGTCTGCTCATTAAACCACATGAAACAAATAGGAGACTTTATTATTTGACTTTGTTAGAGCCTGCAGGACTCCTACATGACAGCAGTGGGAACACAGGACCTGTAGGTCTGGGCTGCGGCACGTACGACCACACCATGTGCACTTCTGGTCTCTGCAATGCTCCTGTGCTGCATGATTCAATAACTAGGTGAATGAGGCATTGATAAAAAGCAGGGCTCATCAGAGCAGAGCACACCAAGTCTCACACCGAGGTTGTTTGATGTGGGCTGGCTAGGTGGGTTGCTGAGTGTCTGGAGCCTCCACCAACCAGATGCAAAACACCCAAGCAGCAAGGTAGTCGCTAAATATCCTTTATAATTGGGGCCATAAAACACAATTGCAGTCTGGACTTGCAAAGGAGGAGCCAGGTAAACTGCTGCTGTTGCTCTCAAACCAGGTGGACGTCCATTAGTCGTTTAACAGCGTGACAAATTACCCAACACCACAGCCCTACTCTGCTACAGCTCTCCTCTCTTACCTTGGGCTATGGGATGGAATGCGGCCTAATGCCAACATTTACGAGCAGACAACTTTTGTTCAAATGCAATCAGGCTGTAAAGACAAACAGATAGAGGTTCTGTCCACGGCTTCTGGCCGTGTGTTCTTCCCACAGGGGCAGGTCATGGGTCATCCCCTAAGGCTGTGTATGGGTGTGTGTTCCAAGAGGGATGAAGAGGGCCTCCAAGCCACCTGTGAGAGCTCCGTAGCTTCGACTAATGCACCTGGTTCAGGTCGGAGACCTCAAACTGTAAACACACTTTTACTTGGGCCATGTCAAGAGCCATAACGACAACAGCCATGAAGACACACTGGCTAAGACTCAACAGGGACCAATGCCTCAACATGCCAACACAGCCCCCATAATGCAACATTCTTCCATATATGCAGCCAAATACCAGAGTGAAGCATTTTGATATAGTGGGGGAAAACTAATTAGAGTTGGTTTAAAGAGAAATGTGAGTTTTTCACAGTGACTGTGTTTATTTACACAGCCCAGGAGAGAAAACGGAGCAATAAGCGTCTTGATGGAGAGGGTAAAGAGGTTACGAGCCTGTCAGTGTTTGCAGTTTTTCACAGCCCAGCGGTTGAAGGCCATAAATCTGCTCTGGGATCAGGAAGAGGGTTACTGCGGGGCTGGGAGCCGTAACTCTTTATTTGTGGTGGAACGGCGCACTGTTGCTGTGAAAACTTGTTGTTCCGTGAACGTTCCTGTAAAACGATCATTCCACCACCACCACCTCTCTTCCACCCTCCACAACTTCACCCCTGGCTCCCCACCCTACTAGCGCCTTCTGGGCATCATGTGGAGAGAGAGAGAAAGAGAGAGAGAGAGAGAGAGAGAGCAATAAGGGAGGATGATGGATGAGGCCTGCCTCGACAGCTAAACAGTCTCTCCCCCGACTGACACCTGACCCTGGTCACATGATAAGGTCACCGGAGACTCACACAATTCCCACCTGTCTGCAGGTGACAATGGCAGGGTCAACCTGGGTTGGCTAATTCTAGGTATTGTGCCTCAGATTGCCTGTTACAAGCCATTCTGCAAGCTACGGTGGATGTAGTGTTAAATATCTGAGGCCTTTATGGTGTTAAACTGTGGGACAGGAGCTTTAAACTGTTGTACAATAGATATTAGGTTTCCGATAGGTGGAGTACATTAACCTGGTTAAAAAAGAGATTAGAGGAAGAGACTGAACACCACAAATCAACATGTCACATCTTCTTGTACTGCTACAGTTAAAGGTTCGCATTGAGACATCACTTCCTGTGTGATCTCACTGAATGATGTCAGTGAGGCTCCTCCCTCATCAGCACATCTTCATCTGTAGCTTTTAAAAGGAGATGTAAAGTTAAAGTGAAGAACCAGAGAGATTAGGGAAATACCCTCAAACAATGTGAAACCACAGAGCCATTTAAAAACCCAGACAAAGTCAAACGTGTCATTAACATAATGCTGGGGTAATCTAGCAGTGATGATTTAATTGTGGAGGTGTATTGGAAAGAAATGTAACATGGAATGTTACATGGAAAAGGAGGAGAGGGGAGGAGAGGGGGGAAGAGACAAGAGAAAAGACACTTAGCAGTCTTCCCTGACCAATGTAATAGTATACTACAGAAGGGCGGAATAAAATACATGAATGTTTATTTCCTTTCCATCTGTTAACTTACTTTAAAGATTGTCAAATTAAAATGTTTTAACTTACAAGTAGCATTTTCCCATAGACATGAGTGGCTTCTGTAAACAAAGTGGAAAATGTCCCACAGGTCTTCAGTACTTTCTCCCAGCCAGAGAACACCGTGTGTTTTCTTTTAAGTGTGGGTGTGTGTGGGTGTGTGTGTCAGGAGTGTGTTGTTGCCAGGTGTTTAGCCTTTTGAGTCACCTCCTGCTGTGTGAACATGGGTTTGTTTCACCCTATTAAGTAAATACTGTAATTAAAGGGCACGGCATTTAAAACGCTGCCGTGAAAAGACTGAAACAGAAAGAGAGCAATTTGTTTAGAGGAGCAGGAAGGTAGGCCAGGCCCTGAGGCTTTCAGCACTGAGCAGGGTGCAAGAGTGTACCGCACGGCACAGCACGGCAGCCTAGGAAACGCAATGCAATGGAGGGGGTGAGTGAGTGTGTGTGTGTGTGGATGTCAGAAAGTGTGTGAAAATGAATATGTCTAATATGTGGTATTGTGTGTTTGAACACGTGTTTATAAGGGTGTGAAGAAGAAAAATAGTGTTTGTGTTCAAACAGGTACAAAACGCCACAGTGGATGAAGAAGTAATACAAAGAGCTATACAAACATGTGGTTGACCTGTAGTCTAACAGAATGAATATTCACGCCCAGTGATATCAGAGAAAGAACATATTGTGTTTCAGTACACCCAGCCCTTTGTCTACTACACCAACAAAGCATTGCCCATGTCAATATTAAAACATAACCTGACTGTTTAATGTTCCTATATGTAATGTATGGCTTCTCTGAGAATACCACTGGCCTGTTTTAAAGGTCTCTTAAAGGTAAAGTAACAAACGTTAACTTCCCATTCAGAACAATGGCAACTAAATGAAGACTAGAGCCATACGCCAGTAGAGAACAGAGATGGATTACACTGTAGGAGTAAGGGATAAAGTCTCTCATTGATCTCCTTTCACTCTCAACCCGCTCAACAAACTGTCCACCTGCTCTTGTCTCTCCACTCCCTATTTCACTGAGGATGTGCCTCTGACTCTAGAACTTAAACCACTGATCCAAGGTCAGCTGTGATTAGGAGAGGGGATAACCCAATACTGAGACTCATAGACCCCCAGCTGGCCACAGAGAGACAGGTCCAAAATCAGATCAATGCAGCTCTGGGTCACTGTTACCACAACATCATTCATCCAGGTCCTTACTCTATCCAGAGTCTAGCAAGGCATCTGACACCAGCAGTGAGGCCTAACTCTGGATCAGGCAGCTGAGGAGCAGGACAAACACAGCTCAGGCAGCTGACTGGTCGAAGCAACACACACACACACACACACGCAGACACACACACACACACGCAGACACGCAGACACACAGACAAAGACGGATGATGGGTACAGATGGAGCATCATAGGCCCTCTGGCTGCAGCTCTCAGTGAGCTGTATTTAGGCCCAGCTTTGATGGTGGGTATACAGGGCATAGGGGCAGAGATGAGAGAGAGAGGGGAGGGGTTGAAGGCTGGGGCAGAGATGAGAGAGAGAGGAGAGGTGTTGAAGAAAGAGAGGAAAGGATGTTGGCGAAGAGACTAAGAGAGGCGGGAGAGGAAGAAGGCTAGGAGAGGAGAGTGACAGGGGGAGGGGCTAGCTCTCTGGCCACATGGGGATCCAAACATTCTCAGTACAACATCAACATGTCACTGTCCATTCACCCCCCTGCAATCCCCTGCAGCCCCCAGCCTGTATGGCCGATTGAGGTAACTAGCCGACCAGCAGAAACTTCAGCTTTCATTCCGCCTGACTTCCTCTGTCCACCTTGCAGGAGAGAGCGAGAGAGAGAGAGCGAGAGAGAGAGCGAGAGTGAGAGAGACAGAAAGAAAGAAACAAGCTGTGAATACAGGAAGAGACAGAAAACCATTGAGAACCTTGCCTTGTTTAATATTTGATGAGTTGGGAGGCTTTGCCTCTGGTTAAATCAGAACAGAGAGAGAGAGTCTGAACCAACAGAGGTTGAGATAAACAGACTGAGCACAGACAACACACACTTACCCCCATAATTAGTCGCTGTCCTCTCCGCTCATGTCGCAGGTGAGGCTGTTGTCAGCCGTATTACAGAGGGAGGCTAGCCAGCACTTCTCCTAGCTGGCGGCCATTTTGTTTCAACTGGGGCTTCTGTCGCTGCTAATAATTTGAGAGGGGCAGCTATGCATATGTCTGGCTCTAAGACACGGCAAACACAATACGATGCAGTTAATGTAGTTTTGAAGGAAAAACTAACAAACGTCTGTGTAGCACGCCGTCATAATCCATCACACTGCCTTCTCTGTACAGTGGCTAAACATGTTAAGATGCTTTGTAGAACGTCAGTGTACCAGTTCACTTCTTTTGATGAGGGGGAAGTTGCTATACTGTCGTCTCCACCCCGAGCCTTATTGTTTTAGCATACCTCCACACCTGTTCTCCACTCAGGGCCTTATTGTTTTAGCATACCTCCACACCTGTTCTCCACTCAGGGCCTTATTGTTTTAGCATACCTCCACACCTGTTCTCCACTCAGGGCCTTATTGTTTTAGCATACCTCCACACCTGTTCTCCACTCAGGGCCTTATTGTTTTAGCATACTTCCACACCTGTTCTCCACCCAGAGCCTTGTTGTTTTAGCATACCTCCACACAGAGCCTAATTGTTTTAGCATACCTCCACACCTGTTCTCCACCCAGAGCCTTATTGTTTTAGCATACCTCCACACCTGTTCTCCACCCAGAGCCTTATTGTTTTAGCATACCTCCACACAGAGCCTAATTGTTTTAGCAATCCTCCACACCTGTTCTCCACCCAGAGCCTTATTGTTTTAGCATACCTCCACACCTGTTCTCCACCCAGAGCCTTATTGTTTTAGCATACCTACACACAGAGCCTAATTGTTTTAGCATACCTCCACACCTGTTCTCCACCCAGAGCCTTATTGTTTTACCATACCTCCACACCTGTTCTCCACCCAGAGCCTTATTGTTTTAGCATACCTCCACACGTGTTCTCCACCCAGAGCCTTATTGTTTTAGCATACCTCCACACCTGTTCTCCACACAGAGCCTTATTGTTTTAGCATACCTCCACACCTGTTCTCAACTCAGAGCCATATTGGTTTAGCATACCTCCACACCTGTTCTCCACCCAGGGCCTTATTGTTTTAGCATACCTCCACACCTGTTCTCCATCCAGGGCCTAATTGTTTTAGTATACCTCCACACCTGTTCTCCACCCAGGGCCTTATTGTTTTAGCATACCTCCACACCTGTTCTCCACCCAGAGCCTTATTGTTTTAGCATACCTCCACACCTTTTCTCCACCCAGGGCCTTATTGTTTATCATACCTCCACACCTGTTCTCCACCCCGGGCCTAATTGTTTTAGCATACCTCCACACCTGTTCTCCACCCAGGGCCTTATTGTTTTAGCATACCTCCACACCTGTTCTCCACCCAGGGCCTTATTGGTTTAGCATACCTCCACACCTGTTCACCACTCAGGGCCTTATTGTTTTAGCATACCTCCACACCTGTTCTCCACCCAGGGCCTTATTGTTTTAGAATACCTCCACCACTGTTCTCCACCCAGAGCCTTATTGTTTTAGCATACCTCCACACCTGTTCTCCACTCAGAGCCTTATTGTTTTAGCATACCTCCACACCTGTTCTCCACTCAGGGCCTTATTGTTTTAGCATACCTCCACACTTGTTCTCCACCCAGAGCCTTATTGTTTTAGCATACCTCCACACCTGTTCTCCACTCAGGGCCTTATTGTTTTAGCATACCTCTACACCTGTTCTCCACCCAGAGCCTTATTGTTTTAGCATACCTCCACCACTGTTCTCCACCCAGGGCCTTATTGTTTTAGCATACCTCCACCACTGTTCTCCACCCAGGGCCTTATTGTTTTAGCATACCTCCACACCTGTTCTCCACCCAGAGCCTTATTGTTTTAGCATACCTCCACACCTGTTCTCCACTCAGGGCCTTATTGTTTTAGCATACCTCCACACCTGTTCTCCACCCAGAGCCTTATTGTTTTAGCATACCTCCACACCTGTTCTCCACTCAGGGCCTTATTGTTTTAGCATACCTCCACACCTGTTCTCCACTCAGGGCCTTATTGTTTTAGCATACCTCCACACCTGTTCTCCACTCAGGGCCTTATTGTTTTAGCATACCTCCACACCTGTTCTCCACTCAGGGCCTTATTGTTTTAGCATACCTCCACACCTGTTCTCCACTCAGGGCCTTATTGTTTTAGCACACCTCCACACCTGTTCTCCACTCAGAGACATTAAACACTCAGATTACTCAATGACAAAATGTTATTGCTTAATTTTTTTTTTTAAACACAGATTTACAACACCTCAGTCGTTTAGAAGGAAATAGGAAATATATAGGAAATATATAGGAAATATATTTAGATATAAGTGTCTGGTTGCCAACTTTTCTCTTTCTGTGAAACACATTGGGTTGTGTTACAGAACAAGCTGAGCAGCATAGTACACACGCTGTATTGGTCTTGGTGTGTGTGTGTGTGTGTGTGTGTGTGTGTGTGTGTGTGTGTGTGTGTGTGTGTGTGTGTGTCTCAGTGGCTTATCTAGCACCTGTGACAGCTCTGACTCAGACACCCAGGGACTGAACCAACTAACGCTGGGGACAAAAATGTGTCATAGCAGCAGTGGCTTCTGGGGGTTCATACACTACACCCATCTGTCATTAGATTACGCACGCACACGCATACACACCCATGAGTGAACTGCCTTGTGTTAAGCTCATGGGGAGTAACATTGGCTCCATATATCTCTCTCTCTCCCAGTTCCCTACATACACAGATCACATGTGCCAACACACCACGACAATCCCAGGCTCTTGTGAATTAATCTACATTAAGCTTGAATTAACATAGACATACATCCTGCTCTGCAGGATCCTCGGATTCAGGCCCTGGATTGATTTATGCCCCATGTGAGTTCCTCACAGCGAGCAAACCTGTCACACGCTGTTGTGTCAAAGGCTAACGGCTCTGTGACTTATGTCTGCCTGTAGCCTGAGGTTATGACAATAGAGCACTGTGCCATCGAGGGTGCTGTATGTAAGGCTGGGTTCTAACAAGGTGACAGTGAGGATAACGGCGCCACCTAATGGCTGAGACACACCTGGTGACAGGTGTGGGCAGAGAGAGAGGAGAGAGGAGAGAGGAGAGGAGAGGAGAGGAGAGGAGAGGAGAGGAGAGGAGAGGAGAGGAGAGGAGAGAGAGAGAGAGAGAGAGAGAGAGAGAGAGGATTAGCCAGCAAACACTGTCAGTCACCTGATCAATGGTACCACTGCATGGCGCCTGTGTCCGTCTGTGTCCTCACCCCAGCCCACTCCAGCCCCACACACACACGCTAGACTAGGAGGTGAAAAGAGGGATATTTAACACACCAGCTAACCTGCAGACAGACTTTATCAGCTGGACAAATCAATAGGGCTGTCTGAGAGCAGAGGCGTGTCCTGCATGGTGCTGGAGGGGAGCTGCAGGGGTTACCTCTAGCTTCCTGCCCCTGGACCTCCACCCCAGCCCCCCGGATCTCCAACCCAGCCCCCCGGCCCCTCCTGGGGCCACTGTACCCGTCTACTCTCCCCCCATCGATTCTGCCTCAGCGCCCAGTATAGTCCACTATAGCCTCCCACCCACACGGCAGAACAACAGCCTCATCAACTCTGTGTGGTGTAGACACTGTTTTCAGCCCACAGGGAGAGAGGAAGAGCACACAGAAAACAGGACCCACGTTCAGAAATGTAACACTATAGACACATGCAACTGTTTATACTGTGTCCTGTGGGTTCAGACTGCCGGATTCCCTAGTACATACAGCACAGAGCATGTTCCTGCTACAAATGGCTTTCTCATGTTGTGGTCTTACTCACTGGGACCCAGGGTACCTGCCTGCACACAAAGGACAGGAGAGCAGTTGCTGCACAACTGTCTGCCTGACATTCCCCTGACAGACATTTCTCCCGAACTCTGAGGATTTAATGCTCTAAAAAGCAGGAGACGACCCCCCCCCCCCCACTATTACCTACTTACCTTCAATAACGGTTAACATCGTAAGACAGGCGATATGGAGGTGGGGGGAGTAACACCGTCCAGTACAATGCCCCACGTCCCTGTCTGGTATCTGGGTCTGTTCTGACATTTGGGGCCATTGGGACCGTGTGAAAGAGCAGATGTTCACAGACAAACACAGGAACAGAGAGACTACACACACAGCAGAACACACACAAACACAGTGGAACAGAACATACATAGGCGTTGGCGTCCGCCACAGCACCTGAGCTTCCACTAGCCCCCAGGACAGGTACAATCCGTCCCAGACAACCTCATGTACACACACACACACACACACACACACACACACACACACACACACACACACACACACACACACACACACACACACACACACACAGAGCTAGTGAACTACAAGTGAACAACCTGATCTGACCTTCAGAGACTATTCTTCTACCTTGGAGCTGATACCAGGGGAGGGCTGTCTAGTTTCTTCATAGGGAAACTTCCCCCATCTCATCAAAACCATGACTGACAAACGTTCAACGCCTCTTGGCAGCAAACAACACTGCATAGCTGATTTAAAAGTACACTGGGGTGGAGGGAGATTTCAAGGGTTAAACTAAGAGATGGGAAGTGAGCTAGAGCCAGAGGAGAGAGCAGGGGAAAAAAGAGAGAAGAGAGGGAAAGAAAAGAAGAGAGGCGAAGAATCGGTTTCCACCAAGGACTGCAGGCACAGTTATGGAAATGGGTGGCTGGCAGCTTCCTCTGCTAACTGTAAACAGGATCTTGGTAAGGCATATAGCCTCCAGCCAGGCCCGGGGAGCCTGGCACCATTACAGTGCACCACCTCACCGCTCCTATTCCTCTCCCCGTCCATACCTCCTTCCTTCCCTTCCTCCCTCTCTCCCCCTCCCTCAAACCTGCCCAGGCTTCAGTATTTAGTAATTGATGAACAGGGGGGCAGAACCGGCCCACACACATCCTGACACCAAATACATGACATGTTCCTATGTCTCCTCCAGCAAACTACAAAGAGCCTCTTTTGTTTCCCTAAAGAGACACCCACAGTAGTAGAGTTGAGTAGTTGTTGTAGTTGTCTAGTCACACCTCGCAGATGTTGCAACACTTGGTACTGGGCTATATAAATCAGGGAGAAACAGGGTGTGTCTCGTTGTGTAATAGCTAGAGAACATTTATTACAGGTAATTACTAGGTGAACACACTGTTGGGTTTAGTAAGATGTCACACTTTGGCACTGCCAGTCTTGGGTTTGCCAGGCTGCAGATGGGGATACAGCATCACAGAGGGTTCTGATATTGGGCCCAAACACCAGCCAGAGCTTTCACTCAGTGCCCTGAGGGGTGCCAGGGCTAAGGCTAGCATTATAAGGGTACACACTTCCCTCGATAGCTTGAATAAGACATATGGTTAGACCAGTCATATAGCACTCCTCAACTGTAACCACTTCAGTTCTCTCCTTTCCTTTGAAAGCAGCTTCCTCGCTCAGATCCTTTCCTTTGAAAGCAGCTTCCTCGCTCAGATCCTTTCCTTTGAGAGCAGCTTCCTCTCTCAGATCCTTTCCTTTGAGAGCAGCTTCCTCTCTCAGATCCTTTCCTTTGACAGTAGCTCCCTCTCTCAGATCCTTTCCTTTGAGTAGATTCCTCGCTCAGATCCTTTCCTTTGAGTAGATTCCTCGCTCAGATCCTTTCCTTTGAGAGTAGCTTCCTCTCTCAGATCATTTCCTTTGAGAGTAGCTTCGTCGCATAGATCCTTTCCTTTGAGAGTAGATTCCTCGCTCAGATCCTTTCCTTTGAGAGTAGCTCCCTCTCTCAGATCCTTTCCTTTGAGAGCAGCTTCCTCTCTCAGATCCTTTCCTTTGACAGTAGCTCCCTCTCTCAGATCCTTTCCTTTGAGTAGATTCCTCGCTCAGATCCTTTCCTTTGAGTAGATTCCTCGCTCAGATCCTTTCCTTTGAGAGTAGCTTCCTCTCTCAGATCCTTTCCTTTGAGAGTAGCTTCCTCTCTCAGATCCTTTCCTTTAAGAGTAGCTTCCTCGTTCAGATCCTTTCCTTTGACAGTAGCTTCATCTCTCAGATCCTTTCCTTTGAGAGTAGCTTCCTCTCTCAGATCCTTTCCTTTGACAGTAGCTTCCTCTCTCAGATCCTTTCCTTTGAGAGTAGCTTCGTCTCTGAGATCCTTTCCTTTGACAGTAGCTTCCTCTCAGATCCTTTCCTTTGAGAGTAGCTTCCTCTCAGATCCTTTCCTTTGACAGTAGCTTCCTCTCAGATCCTTTCCTTTGGGAGTAGCTTCCTCTCAGATCCTTTCCTTTGACAGTAGCTTCTTCTCTCAGATACTTTCCTTTGGGAGTAGTTTCCTCTCTCAGATACTTTCCTTTGACAGTAGCTTCGTCTCAGATCCTTTCCTTTGGGAGTAGCTTCCTCTCAGATCCTTTCCTTTGACAGTAGCTTCTTCTCTCAGATACTTTCCTTTGGGAGTAGCTTCCTCTCTCAGATCCTTTCCTTTCTGACCTCCATCACATCCTTATGTATGTCTCACCCGGGTTCTGGGTTTGACTGTACTGTATGTCTCACCCAGGTTCTGGGTTTGACTGTACTGTATGTCTCACCCGGGTTCTGGGTTTGACTGTACATCTCAGCCGGGTTCTGGGTTTGACTGTACTGTATGTCTCAGCCGGGTTCTGGGTTTGACTGTACTGTACGTCTCACCCGGGTTCTGGGTTTGCCTGTATGTCTCAGCCGGGTTCTGGAATTAACTGTACGTCTCAGCCGGGTTCTGGTCTGATGAGTCCAAATTTGAGATTTTTGGTTCCAACGCCAGTGTCTTTGTGAAACGCAGAGTAGGTGAACGGATGATCTCCGCATTTGTGGTTCCCACCGTGATGCATTGAGGAGGAGGTGTGATGGGGTTGGGGTGCTTTGCTGGTGGCACTGTCTGTGATTTATTTAGAATTCAAGGCACACTTAATCACCATGGCTACCACAACATTCTGCAGCAATACGCCATCCCATCTGGTTTGCGCTTAGTGGGACTATCATTTGTTTTTCAACAGTACAATGACCCAACACACCTCCAGGCTGTGTAAGGGCTATTTGACCAAGAAAGAGAGTGATGGAGTGCTGCATCAGATGACCTGGCCTCCACAATCCCCCGACCTCAACCCATGTGAGATGGTTTGGGGTGAGTTGGACCGCAGAATGAAGGAAAAGCAGCCGACAAGTGCTCAGCATATGTGGGAATTCCTTCAAGACTGTTGGCAAAGCATTCCAGGTGAAGCTGGTTGAGAGAATGCCAAGCGTGTGCAAAGCTGTCATCAAGGCAAAGGGTGGCTACTTTGAAGTATCTAAAATATTAAATATTTTGATTTGTTTAACACTTTTTTGTTTACTACATATGTGTTATTTCATAGTTTAGATTATTATTATTTTATTTAACTAGGCAAGTCAGTTAAGAACAAATTCTTATTTACAATGACGGCCTACCCCGGCCAAACACGGATGACGCTGGGCCAATTGTGCGCTGCCCTATGGGACTCCAAATCACAGCCGGATGTGATACAGCCTGGATTTGAACTAGGGACTGTAGTGAAGCCTCTTGCACTGAGATGCAGTGCCTTAGACCGCTGCGCCACTCGGGAGCATGTCTTCACTATTATTCTACAATATAGAAAATAGTAAAAATAAAGAAAAACCTTTGAATTAGTAGGTGTGTCCAAACTCTTGACTGGTACTGTATGTCTCAGACCTGGGTTCTGGGTTTGCCTACAGTACTGACTGTAGACTATTGTACCTCACTGCCTCTTCAGCAGGCACAGGTCTCTCTCCTCTCCTCTTCTAAACACATGTAGCTGGCACAATAACATTATATTTGCCTTGCTGCTGAACAAAGTGTCCAATCGTAATTCGGGACCTAACACAAAAGTAAACAACTTCATCTTGTCTGGAAATATGTGTCACTGTGATTGCATTAAGCTGTCCATCGCCACAACAGTAGAGGGGAGAGGAGTGTATTGTAATTAACGATTGGGTTCGGTATGTGTGTGTATCCCCTCCACTGCTCTCCTTCAAACAAACCCATCCTGTGGGAAGCCATTGTTTGGACTGCAGCATCATGGGTAGCCTTTTATTTACAGATTTTAATTGCTCTGGTGATCTGTGGGTAAAAACACCCTGTTGTAATCAGCCCCCAATACAACTGGTACTCTTTCTGACAATCACAATAAAATGGTCCACTGTGTGAAGAAAATGGAGAGAAGTGGATGGAGGAGGAATGAAGGAGAGAAGTGGATGGAGGAGGAATGGAGGAGAGAAGTGGATGGAGGAGGAATGAAGGAGAGAAGTGGATGGAGGAGGAATGAAGGAGAGAAGTGGATGGAGGAGGAATGAAGGAGAGAAGTGGATGGAGGAGGAATGAAGGAGAGAAGTGGATGGAGGAGGAATGAAGGAGAGAAGTGGATGGAGGAGGAATGAAGGAGAGAAGTGGATGGAGGAGGAATGAAGGAGAGAAGTGGATGGAGGAGGAATGAAGGAGAGAAGTGGATGGAGGAGGAATGAAGGAGAGAAGTGGATGGAGGAGGAATGAAGGAGAGAAGTGGATGGAGGAGGAATGAAGGAGAGAAGTGGATGGAGGAGGTAGAAAAATATAACATAAAGCATAAGGAGGGGAATAGTTGGGATGCAAATTGTCGGAATGTTGCTTCCATTTTCCCAGAGAGAGGAACTAATCCGAGTGAGAGGAATGGCGGGGAAGCAGGGCTGAGGCTCAGGGAGAGGGGACCAGGAATGAGTGCTCCACCACTTCAAAGTGACAACCGTGAGGAGCTCACCGTCCCCGGACCTCCAGAGCGGAACCGCAGAGGAGACATCACGCGCTGCGACCGTAACTCAACTGCTCACACTGGCATCACAACAGAGACACGAGAGAGAGGAGGGCTAGGTCACCTACAGACACACTGTACAGATTACTGTCAGCAGGGCTGGGGTCTGGGCCCGTCAACTCAACTCTGTCACCTATACTGTACAGGAGGAGCTCCACAGACAACTACTAGCACGGCCGTAGCTCCAACTCCACAACTACCTGTCTAGGACTCAGAAACAGTTCGTCTGCCTGCGAGCATATAAAGTGAATTGACTGTTTTCAGAGTGTTATACAATTAAAGAGTAAAACATACAGAAAAAGTATGACTTCAGCATTTTCCAAAAGACAGAGACTGGCTATGGACAGAACAATGACAGCATTCAGTCTGTAGATTAGGAAAAGTAACATGCTGAGGAAAATACTGTTTTATTTAAGTATGTCAAATGCTATCCCATTAGCATGCCTATGTGCTAAAGGTAATACAAACACTTTGGGCATCAAAGGGCCATGAAAAATTGAACAGCCAATCAGATGGCAATTATTCACTTTAATCTCCTGGAGGCAGCCAATGGGGAAGAGCCTGCGGTGATGGTCGCCTGGCGGGGTTGAATGCCTTCTGCACATTCCGCAGCATGAACAATCCAAACACTTACCAAGCATTATGCTCAACTCTCAAACTCTCACCACTCAACTACAGACAAAACTTTCCCAACAGTTTTTTCTGTTCTTCTTCTGAATATACAGCCGCTTCGCAATGTCCATACATTAGAGCTAGAGAGTCTACAATTCTTGGTCTTTCTTCAGCTATTGATTGTTTAATTGTGTTCTATTGGATAGAGAGACACCCAGAACTGTTACTGTTCTAAGAGCTGATTGACCGCTTGGTTAAAGATAACAGAATTTGCAAGATATCCTGAGGTTGCAGAGGTCAGTATAGGTCACAGACAAAATACATATTTTCACTGCATATGGGACTAGGTTATTTGTCACAGCCTATTGCATATACCAGTTTTCTCTGTGTATGAAAATAGACCAGTTTTCACTGTGTATAAGTGCTACTAGACCAGAGGCTATGAGAGACCACAGCCTGGGATGACATCAGAGGATGTGGGGCCTGTCCATCGGCCCTGCTGTAATCGGGAGTTGACACCAGTGTTGTACAGCAGTAAGGAGTAAGGCTATTGGTTAGCAGGGGAGTAAGGCTATTGGTGATCCCTCTGAGGCCAATCATATCACACAGCCAGAGAGGAGAGGGCTGAGGCTTTTAATCAGAGGCCTGGTCTCTACTCTACTCTGGGCCTGGATCCAATGGCCATGGAGGCCCAGTGGGAGAGAAGGTCTCAAATACTGTAGTATAGTAGTTAATGTAGCACCATGTCAGTATGTGCTATTTCAACACACTCACACAGTGAGAAGAGAGTTGTTACACTGCTGATTTCTTGTTTTTTTATGATCATGATACTCTGCTTTGGGAATGCTGCATTGTGGGTAATCATGACAATGCGTCAGTGTGTGTCTGACAGTGTTGCTGGCTCCAGCCTGACTTCTCTCACGACAGCCCAGCCCTCAGCCTCAGCACCCTCCCTGGCCTGTTGTAATCAATGTGTGTGTGGAGCCAGTCGATGGCAACGATCCGACCGTGGTCTTCATTAGTGAAACACTTCAGATACAAATGACATCTTTAATCAATCAACATTCAGGGACTAGACCAGGGTTAAATGCAGCACAGGCACTACTTTCAGACTCTCTCTCTCTTTCTCACAAATACACGCGCACGCGCACAATATTCCAGTTAACATTTCAGAGGGAAACTGAAATAGCTCCAAGGGCTCCTCTCCTCTAACGTAACAGTGTTAATCAGTCCCATGTCGATCTCCTCTCTCTCCATCGCAAGGGTAAATTAGTCTACTCTCACACATTTTAATTACTGAACAGCAGCCCTAAACACACTGATGAAAAATAGATGGCAGAGAGAGAAAGAGAGACAGAGGGTTTCTATCCATCCGGTGTTCCTCTGATTTCCACTCGTTCTTTTCCTTCAGCTCACCCTTCAACTTCTTTCTCTTCATCTTCTTCTCCTTAGCCCCTCAATCTTTCTCAGTCTTCTTTTGCCTGTCCTTCTTATTTTTCCTCTCCCTTCTTCTCATTTTCTCTCTCCCTGTCCTTCACGTTCTTCCTAGGCTTTTCATTATCAGCCTTCCTCCCCTTCTCTTTCTTCTTCTCTCTCTTCCTCTCCTTCTTTCATCCTCTCCTTATCTTTCTTCTTCTCTTTCTTCCTCTCCTTCTCTTTCTTCCTCTCCTTCACTTTCTTCCTCTCCTTCACTTTCTTCCTCTCCTTCACTTTCTTCCTCCCCTTCACTTTCTTCCTCCCCTTCACTTTCTTCCTCCCCTTCACTTTCTTCCTCCCCTTCACTTTCTTCCTCCCCTTCACTTTCTTCCTCCCCTTCACTTTCTTCCTCTCCTTCTCTTTCTTCCTCCCCTTCTCTTTCTTCCTCCCCTTCTCTTTCTTCCTCCCCTTCTCTTTCTTCCTCCCCTTCTCTTTCTTCCTCCCCTTCTCTTTCTTCCTCCCCTTCTCTTTCTTCCTCCCCTTCCCTTTCTTCCTCCCCTTCCCTTTCTTCCTCTCCTTCCCTTTCTTCCTCTCCTTCTCTTTCTTCCTCTCCTTCTCTTTCTTCCTCTCCTTCTCTTTCTTCCTCTCCTTCTCTTTCTTCCTCTCCTTCTCTTTCTTCCTCTCCTTCTTTCTTCCTCTCCTTCTCTTTCTTCCTCTCCTTCTCTTTCTTCCTCTCCTTCTCCTTGACTCCAGTCTTAGGTAGATAGATTGTGTGTAGCCAGACAGGGCTGTTTGACAGGCTCCTTAGCCGCATGGTTGACTACATAACTAGCAGCATGGTTGACTACATAACTAGCAGCATGGTTGACTACATAACTAGCAGCATGGTTGACTACATAACTAGCAGCATGGTTGACTACATAACTAGCAGCATGGTTGACTACATAACTAGCAGCATTGGTGAGCAGCTACACATATGGAGCACATCAACGGCAAGAGGCCTCTCGATAGTGACAACATGCACGCACACACACACACGGTAGCCGGTAATTGGCGGCTTTTGGCCCCCCCAAAAATGAAAAGCCGATAAATAAAAAATCGCCTTTCAGGTAGGATGCAATTTTGGAACTTTTATTTATTTATAATAATTTGCCTATTATTCGTTTATACCATTGAAAGTATGGCAGTTACTAATCTAAACCAGTTCTTTAAATATGCAAAATTTGTTTGGTTTAATTCTGTTCAGCCATTTTTGTTGGATAAATTAAGTTTGATCTGTCACTGTATTTAGTTTAAGATTTATCAGTAGGCCTGTTGTAAAATACATTTTATTAGTCTATTGCTGTCATTTGTTGGGTATGGCACTAGCCTTTGTTGTTAATTGACTATTCAAAACTTCTGTGAAGGTTTAAACCAGTTCGCAAAGTGTTCAGTTTCATTCTGTTGAGCCATTTTCTTTGGCCAAATTAAGTTCCTGTTCTGTAATGTTGTGTTTGAAGCAATATAATAGCCTGCTCGTATTTTCCCGATAAACAACAGCTTGACATACTTTAGATATTACCCTAATAAAGTTGAAAAACCTTTTTGAAGGTTTGGTGTGGTGTGGCTATTATTAAGCTTTAGCTAATGTAGGCCTATAATATAAAGGCAGTACACACAGGTGCTACAACTGACTGCGACAACTGAACTTGAAGTGAGGAAGAATGCTTTAGGCCTACCAGAGTTACTCCTATAATCTAGCAATATAATGCTATCTATATAAAACATATTCTGATCGCAAAATAACAAATAAGCCTCCTTCTGTACTCCTATATCTGTGTAGCAGACTCAGTAGCCATCTGACAAATGCATGCCGCCGGCATAGCTCTCTCTCTCTCTGCGGCTAGCCCTTAGCTTCCCTTCCTTTATATAGATTTTATATTAATATCATACAGTGGACTCCTAAGCCTATAGGCCTATACATGCAATGCCCTGATGTATTTAGTGCTCAAATCTCCGACAGCTGAACCTTGAGGTGGACAACAATATTGTTTTAGGAAAGTAAAAAACGATTTAAAAAATTGGCTAAAGTTTTGCATATGCTACACATCGAAGCACTGTTTTTAAGGACAAGTAAATGTGGCTCATTTGGCCAATGTCCCTTGTTGATTGATGGTGCTGGCTGCACCACGTCAGAGGTTTCTTTATCTCTCTCTTTCTACTATCGGATCTGAATGCATATGG
Source organism: Salvelinus fontinalis (assembly GCF_029448725.1). NCBI lineage: Eukaryota > Metazoa > Chordata > Actinopteri > Salmoniformes > Salmonidae > Salvelinus > Salvelinus fontinalis. The sequence continues at coordinate 26,558,868 of NC_074699.1, forward strand.
ATGTCCGGTAAATTTCTCAAATGTCCGGTAAAATTAAAATCTTTGTTGTCCAGCGTCACATTTTCCAGACAGACAGACAGACAGACAGGAACACATGGAGTCAATAGCTCTGATTTCCCCTGTCAGCTCTCTGGCAGGCACTGGTTTAAAGAGACATCAATCTGTGATGTCAGCACTTACCTAATGAACCGTCTCAGATCGATGGGCTCACTGGTCCGCTACGCGCTCTAACTGGTTTAATGGATACACTAACCCTGTCTCCCTGCCTCTATTGGGATGTTACTAGGAGATGCTGCCTGGGCCTCGCTAACGTGTGTGTGACACGTGTATGTTTGTACGTCATCATCGTCTCCTGTGGAAAGCAAAGATGTGTGTTTCTGTGTGTGTGAGACTGCGTATATACGAAAGCGAGCATAATGTCTGCATCTGTGTGTGCTTATATATGCACGTGTGTGTGTACGTGTTAGGAAAGCTCTAAGAAAAGCAGCACCGGGGTGGCTCTATCTCCACACCTCCACAGATGTCACAGCTCCCACAATGCATCTGTCTCTATGGCTACAGCAGCGGCGGTACAGCAGCGTGAGACGCAGTACAATCAGATTAGTTCCATTCCCTTTGATCGTCCCCTGAATGCCAGCGCAGCCGTCACCTCTCACCATGTGACACTTCAGAGAGGCTCACACACCTAATTGAGCAGAATAAATATATTATATTGTGATAAGTGTTGCGATTGTAACAAATTGTACTGCATGACTGACACAAATCACAGCATTAGCCCTGGCTCTCTCTTATCTCCTGCTTCTTCCTGTCCTCTCCTGTAATAAACATGGGGGGCCTGGATGGAGGGCAGGGTGAAGGGATCCAGATTTACCGACTTAACCATTCAGAAAGTCATCTCATCCGACCGCCTCTCATCGCCCATTGCCTCTCGCTGCATGAGAAACATCATCTTTCCACAGGAGCCATAATTTACAGACGGCTTCACCCTCCTCCCTGGGTCTGTCTGTGATCTCCACCAGGGGGGACGGAGGGAGGAATAGAGAGAAGAAGAGGGGTGAGAGAGAGAAAGAGGGGGATGCAGAGAGAAAGGGAGAGAGAGAGAGAGAGGAGGGAGGGATGAAGGAGAGGAATAGCGACACAGAGGAATAGAGAGAGAGGAGAGGAAGAAGAGGGTGTGGCTGACGTGTTAATCAGTGAATCAGCTCCGTCCACTAATGTGTGCCAGTGTAAATAAGGCCGTCATCTCCTGCTGTCACATACGCTGTGTTTCCAGCCCATTAGGCCCAGCTACCTCTGTGAGACGCAGCGCCTCGCTGGAGACTCATTTATGTGTCTATAGGCATCTGTGGCTGGTGATAGGGAGCCCACATGAAATTAATGGGAGAGTGGGTGCTGCCAGCAAGCCAGTCCTGTCACACACACACAAGCACGGACAGATGCACACATCTACGTACACTCACACACACACGTGAGCTCGCAAACACACACACACTCACACACAGTGCATTTATGTGCGTGGGGTAAACTAACCTTTGCAGTAAAGATTTAGCAGCTTTATTGGTTTAGGAAATGGCTATAATTAAGGATAATTCATAATGGCTGCTTCTTCCCTCTGCGGTATTAAAAAGGGGCGGGCCAAATTTAGCCTGCCTGCGTTAGAGCAGTGAGTGACAGAATGAATGAGTGAGTGAGTGAGTGAGTGAGTGAGAGAGAGAGAGAGCGAGAGAGAGAGTGAGAGAGACTGTCTGTCTGTCTCTTCCTTTCTCTGTCTGTCTGTCTGTCTGTCTCACTCATTCCACTTATGCAGACATGCATGTCAAACACAACCATACAGGCACTCACTGATATACACATAAAACACATATTTTGCCTCCATAATAAATATCTCAAGGTCATGGATATGTCATCAATCTCTAGAAACGCTGCAGTAACTCCCATTGAAAGAATATACCATGGTTATCTCCCTGGCCATGTGGACCCAGTCTCAGTGAGACAGCCAGGGCCCTGCCCCCTGCTCAGCCCCAATATGAGGCCCCGTGTCTGGGTGCACCCCGCTGTTCCCTTTTCCCCACGGACACCCCACTGGAGGCTAACACGGAACCAGCCAGCAGATGGATCGATATGTCCACAGATGCTGCCAGCTCCTCTCAGCCATTACTACTGATGAATAATGGAGGATAACCCCATACACCCCACATATCCCCCCCAACACACACGCACGCAACCCAGAGCACACAGGGCTGGAGGGGCCATCTCAATACATTCAATACAACAGAGATGGAGACAGAGGAGCAGAGAGAGGCTAACCTGTCAGATACATCCCCATCACCACTTCAATAAGGAATAGGACAGGTTGCATGGTATATCATTACAGCTCTCTACTAAACATCCAGGCTTAGCGTGTGCCTGTGTCTAAGTGAATTTGAATTCAGAGTAGAGCGCTACTCCAGGCAGACAACAACGCACATATAATTACCCACGACAACAGCACAACTGTATGTAACCGAGAGAGCACTAGAGAGTGGACTTGTGGGTCACTACTCTACACACTGATTCAATTAGCTGACCGACAAAGACACCAAAGACTGCCATTATTGTGTGAGGCATAGCTACAAGCCTCTCACATGGACAACAACAACTCTAAAAAAAAACTATCAATTACTGAGTAACAACATGTCTGAGATGTGATTTCCGTGCTGGGCCGTTGATGTCTTTCACACCAACATTGATTACCCTCCTTGTAATGTTTTCTGTTAATTCTGTTCGCCCCCACACAAAATCTATACGTTGTGCAACCATAGGCAGGCATCCCGGTGGTTTAAAGGCTGCCTCAACTCTACAGACGGACAATCACTGTCAATCTAGCTAACGACCAAGAGGCTTCTGCTGCTGAGGAAAGAGGGAGGCCCAGGGAACAGCAACATGAAGCAGAATAAATGGGATGGATAGTAGCATCTTCATGCTAATCAACAGTGGAAAAGTGTATAAATGAATCCTCGTCTGCAGTAACTCAAAGTTGTAAAGGCAGTCATTGTTGTTCTCCCCCTTAGACGAGAAGGCGCATGGATAGGACCAAGATGCGGATTGAGGGAAATAAGCCATCTTTTAATGACAACAGCAAACAAGACACTACAAAACTACAAAACAACAAATGTGACTAACCTTCAACCGTCCTGTGAGGACACAGGAACAAACACCCACAAAACCCCAGTGAAACCCTGGCTGCCTTAGTATGACTCTCAATTAGAGACAAACGATACACACCTGTCTCTAATTGAGAATCATACCAGGCCGAACACAAAAACCAACCTAGAAATACAAAACATAGACTACCCACCCAACACTCAAGCCCTGACCAATAAAGACATACAAAACAAGAGAAAACAGGTCAGGAACGTGACAGAACCCCCCCCTTAAGGTGCGAACTCCGGGCGCACCAGCACAAAGTCTAGGGGAGGGTCTGGGTGGGCGTCTGTCCACGGTGGTGGCTCAGGCTGAGGGCGAGGTCCCCACCCCACCATAATCAATCCCCGCTTCTTTATCCCCCTCCCAATGACCACCCTAAAACTAACATCCCCTAAATGAGCGGCCAGCACCGGGACAAGGGGCAGCACCGGGACAAGGGGCAGCACCGGGACAAGGGGCAGCACCGGGACAAGGGGCAGCACCGGGACAAGGGGCAGCACCGGGACAAGGGGCAGCACCGGGACAAGGGGCAGCACCGGGACAAGGGGCGGCAAGTCCTGGCTGAGGGACTCCGGCAGGTCCTGGCTGAGGGACTCCGGCAGGTCCTGGCTGAGGGACTCCGGCAGGTCCTGGCTGAGGGACTCCGGCAGGTCCTGGCTGAGGGACTCCGGCAGGTCCTGGCTGAGGGACTCCGGCAGGTCCTGGCTGAGGGACTCCGGCAGGTCCTGGCTGAGGGACTCCGGCAGGTCCTGGCTGAGGGACTCCGGCAGGTCCTGGCTGAGGGACTCCGGCAGGTCCTGGCTGAGGGACTCCGGCAGGTCCTGGCTGAGGGACTCCGGCAGGTCCTGGCTGAGGGACTCCGGCAGGTCCTGGCTGAGGGACTCCGGCAGGTCCTGGCTGAGGGACTCCGGCAGGTCCTGGCTGAGGGACTCCGGCAGGTCCTGGCTGGACGGCTCTGGCAGGTCCTGGCTGGACGGCTCTGGCAGGTCCTGGCTGGACGGCTCTGGCAGGTCCTGGCTGGGCGGCTCTGGCAGGTCCTGGCTGGGCGGCTCTGGCAGGTCCTGGCTGGGCGGCTCTGGCAGGTCCTGGCTGGACGGCTCTGGCAGGTCCTGGCTGGACGGCTCTGGCAGGTCCTGGCTGGACGGCTCTGGCAGGTCCTGGCTGGACGGCTCTGGCAGGTCCTGGCTGGACGGCTCTGGCAGGTCATGGCAGGACGGCTCTGGCAGGTCATGGCAGGACGGCTCTGGCTGGTCATGGCAGGACGGCTCTGGCTGGTCATGGCAGGACGGCTCTGGCTGGTCATGGCAGGACGGCTCTGGCTGACTGAGACGCACTATAGGCCTGGTGCGTGGTACCGGAACTGGAGGTACCGGGCTGAGGGCACGCACCTCAGGGCGAGTGCGGGGAACAGGAACTGGGCACACTGGACTCTCGTGGCGCACTCTAGGCCTGGTGCGTGGTACCGGAACTGGAGGTACCGGGCTGGAGACACGCACCATAGGGAGAGTGCGTGGAAGAGGAACAGGGCTCTGGAGATGCACTGGAAGCCTGGTGCGTGGTGTAGGCACTGGTGGTACTGAGCTGGGGTGGGAAGGTGGCGCCGGATATACCGGACCGTGAAGGAGGACACGTGCTCTTGAGCACCGAGCCTCCCCAACCTTACCAGGTTGAATGGTCCCCGTAGCCCTGCCAGTGCGGCGAGGTGGAATAGCCCACACTGGGCTATGCAGGCGAACCGGGGACACCACCTGTAAGGCTGGTGCCATGTACGCCGGCCCGAGGAGACGTACTGGAGACCAGATACGTTGGGCCGGCTTCATGGCACTCGGCTCGATGCCCAACCTAGCCCTCCCAGTGCGGCAAGGTGGAATAGCCCGCACTGGGCTAAGCACGCGTACTGGGGACACCGTGCGCTTTACCGCATAACACGGTGTCTGACCAGTACGACGCCCTCTTACTCCACGGCAAGCCCGGGGAGTTGGCTCAGGTATCCAACCCGGCTTCGCCACACTCCCCTTTAGCCACCCCCCAAGAAATTTTTGGGTGAGCCTCTCAGGCTTCCAGCCGCTTTGCCTTGCTTTTGCCTCATAAAACCTCCTCTCCGCCTTTGCTGCCTCCAGCTCCGCTTTGGGGCGGCGACACTCCTCTGGCTCTGCCCAGGGTCCTTCTCCGTCCAGAATCTCCTCCCAAGTCCATTCCTCTTTTCCCCATTGCTGTAGTTCCTTTTCTCTCTCCTCAATCCGCTTGGTCCTGTTGTGGTGGGTGTTTCTGTAAAGGCAGTCATTGTTGTTCTCCCCCTTAGACGAGAAGGAGCATGGATAGGACCAAGATGCGGATTGAGGGAAATAAGCCATCTTTTAATGACAACAGCAAACAAGACACTACAAAACTACAAAACAACAAATGTGACTAACCTTCAACCGTCCTGTGAGGACACAGGAACAAACACCCACAAAACCCCAGTGAAACCCTGGCTGCCTTAGTATGACTCTCAATTAGAGACAAACGATACACACCTGTCTCTAATTGAGAATCATACCAGGCAGAACACAAAAACCAACCTAGAAATACAAAACATAGACTACCCACCCAACACTCACGCCCTGACCAATAAAGACATACAAAACAAGAGAAAACAGGTCAGGAACGTGACAAAAGTGCTGACTTTTCAATGACACTTCTGTTGGATCAAAAATAATTGTTGCTGCAGATCAACCAGGGAAAATTCATGTAAGGATGGTGAAAAGGTGTAATATATTACTGTATATCAAGGTGAAAAAGTACAATGGTTACCCTCCAAAAAACAGTAATTTTAACAATGCAGGTCACACACAGACAGACAGACAGACAGACACTAAAGAAAGTAGTGACAAAAACGAGGGCAGAGAGACTATATGTTTCAGTCATACAGTATGTAACACTCCCCTCCTGTGAGGTGCTGTATCGCTGTGCATCACAGTGGCTCTGTCTGTCTGTCTGTCTGTCTGTCTGTCTGTCTGTCTGTCTGTCTGTGTCTGTCTGTGTCTGTCTGTGTCTGTCTGTGTCTGTCTGTCTGTCTGTCTGTCTGTCTGTCTGTCTGTCTGTCTGTCTGTGTCTGTCTGTCTGTGTCTGTCTGTCTGTGTCTGTCTGTCTGTCTGTCTGTCTGTGTCTGTCTGTCTGTGTCTGTGTCTGTCTGTCTGTGTCTGTGTCTGTGTCTGTGTCTGTCTGTGTCTGTCTGTCTGTCTGTCTGTCCACTACAGTACATGAGCCTCAGGTTGTAGTGTAGCAAAGGAGATTGGATCAGACCTGCAGTCCAGTGGGTGTTACACACTCAGATAAATGACAAAGTGAAGCCAGGGTAGAGAGAGAGAGAGATGGAGAGAGAGTGTGTGAGAGAGTTGGGGAGAGAGTGTGTGTGAGAGAGTTGGGGAGAGAGTCTGTGTGAGAGAGTTGGGGAGAGAGAGTGTGTGAGAGAGTTGGGGAGAGAGAGTGAGAGAGAGCTGGAAAGGGAGAGAGAGAGCTGGAAAGGGAGAGAGAGAGCTGGAAAGGGAGAGAGAGCTAGAAAGGGAGAGAGAGCTGAGGAGAGCGAGAGAGGAGGAGAGGGAGAGAGCGAGGGAGAGGGAGAGGGAGAGAGAGCTGGAAAGGAAGAGAGAGAGGAGGAGAGAGAGTGTGTAGCCTAAAGATGTGACCTAACTAATTAGATGAGAGGCAGGACAGAGCCGGCTGGAGCATGCAAGCTGACAGACAGTATTAGACTATAACCTGAGAAAGTAGAGGTGATGGAGAGACAGGGGGAGGGAGAAAGAGAGAGAGATGGAGGACAGAGGAAAAGGAGGTTGAGGTGAGGGGGGTTCTGTGTCACTTTATCAAATTTCTCCCTGGAACCCGGTAACAGGGGTGGAGGAAAGCAAAGCAAGGAGGGCAGCGTGTAAAGCTGAGTGAAAACACAGAACACAGCAGCGCTCTAATACCTTTCATAAAGAGAAAAGCCTCTTCCTCTTCCACCCATGATTAAATACAACCCGAGGGCCCAAAAAGTAGGCCCCATGTTGCAGGGGTTGGTGTGTGTGTGTGTGGCGAGGTGACAAGGGTAAAAGCAATTTGTGGAGAACTTGTTCTGTGAGTGAAGTGATGGGGGCATGCTAGGTCTGCACACCGTCGCCTGGCCTAGCACACTGAAACACGCTGACGGGATGAAGCTAATGTACTATACTGCCACACAGCCAAAATTAATGCTGTCATCAGCAGCTGAACAAGGAGACTTGACTTAAAGATGGGATTGGAGGGCGGCAGAGCGGAAAGGCCCCCAGAGCAGAGCTGACTGATTTAAAACCAAAACATCAGATATAGTGAGGCCTAACACAAGACATGACAGAAAAGCCAATGACACTAGAGTGTGTTGCTGCAGCCCCTCTGTCCCTGCTCATCCCTTGGCCTGAGAGAGAGAGAGAGAAAGAGAAAGAGAGAAAGAGAGAGAGAGAGAGAGAGAGAGAGAGAGAGAGAGAGAGAGAGAGAGAGAGAGAGAGAGATCATCAGTGTCAGGGGGTCCCTCTGTCCCCCTCCCTGATTTCATTGATCTAATAGAAGACAATGAGACAGACGGCAGAGCCGGCCGTGGCCCCTCTCTGGCACTGAGCAGGCCTCAGGCCTCAGGGGCCCATCCACCCCACCTCAGCAGCCGTAGCAATAAGAATAAAGGCATAAACGAAGGAGTCTATTTGAGCTGAGAGTGATGGCTAGCTTGTTGCTTATCGCCAGCCAATAAATCTCCATGCAGAGAGAGGCGAGAGATGAGGAGCGCTTATCTCATCAGAGCACCACTGATGCCTCTCTGTCTGACGGAGCGATGCCACCACCGCCGAGCCGCTCGCCGAACGCCACTCAGCGCCTGATTTATCACGGCAGGGGAAAGGAGGGAAGGAGGGAGGAGAAGTTTTGTGGCGGAATAAAACAAAAATGAGAGAGGAGGGGGAATGAAAAAATGAAATAAAACAAAACATTGAAAAGCAGAAAGCAAAGAGGGTGAAGGGAGGGAGATAATGCAGAAATATAGAGAGCACGCAAACAGAAAGGTTTTAAGGTTTTCCAGGGAAAACAAGGGAGGCTTTGGTGTGAGGCGACGCAATAAACTACAAATAAAACTCCAGGACCTGCAGGGGGAAAAAGCCACTCTCTCTGGCGAGTTTGGGGTGGAAGGCGGGAGGTAGTGAGGCGAATTGCGCTTGACAGGCGGATTGTGTGGATTGTGTGGGATTCAGCAGGTTTCCGGGGCTGGTACAGGAGGAGAGAGAAGGATGCCAGCCAGAAAACAGCTCTAACTGAAACAAGTACCCTGTGCCTCACTGTCTGCCTGGTTACTGGAACATGTTCATGTGAATACTGTACAGGGCTGGGACATCATTAGAAGCTGCGTGGTTATCTCCACGACTCAGTACAGTGTGTAAGGATAGTCCTATTGGGAGGCAGTGTGAGGCATCACATCTATGTCTGGGTCTGATGAATCAGTCTTATGCAGGACACGGCCGGTCTTATCCAGTCGACGGCCAGGGAAACGTTCATACCACATCTAATCATATCTGAGAGCGGGGCTCGGGCACGTGGCAATCCAGGCCTAATGCTGTGTTATTGCTGGGTGCTCAGCCTCCCTCTGCTCCCTCCTCACCCCCGCTCCTGTCTGTTTGTCTTGGGTTTGAGCTCCAGATCCACCCAAACCCCCTCCACAGCCACACAGTACCCGGCTCTGCCACGACCCAGCCACGGAGAGGCATCAAAGGCAGAAATTATCAGCGCTGTGACCCCTCTGCTTCAGCCACTGGTGATGAATAGCTGGCCCCAGTAACACAGGCAGATTACCCCCATAAGAGGTTTTTAGAGGGGCGGAGGCAGGTTAGGAGGGGGTCTGATAAATGACAGATTTATCTAACCGCTTTCTCCAGAGAGTCACCATGGGGAGGAACAATAAAGAGGCTGGAGAGGGAGATGACTGACTGGGAGAATTATGTCAGAGCGATTGTCAATCATGGTGGTGGGCGATGGGTGGCGTTGAGCGGTGGCGGCCAGGCGCTGTGCTCTACCTGCTCTCCTCTCTCATATGGTCGTCTGAAATAGTGTGGTAAGGGGGGGGGGGGGGGGGGGGGTGACGGGAGACAGACGGGTATAATATTCTCATCACTCTTCACTCAGCTCGGCAGCTCAGCTCGGCAGGCTGCGTCAATCGTCTACCCTGGCCCACGGCGGTGCTCAGCCCAGCCGCCACGCATCACACCCAGCAAATATTCCTAAACCACCATTTTTCATATTTCCCTGTATGCATAAGGAGATGAAAAATCATCCTATCATTTGTATTGTCTGACTGAGGTTATACACAAATATTAGTTTATCTACTCCACCTAAGATTGCCTCCCTAAGCAAGATGGATTGGTCTTTGAGAGTGGGCAATATTCCCAGGAACATATTTAGTCCATCTGCAATTCAATGGTTCAGCTCCAGGTATGAGCTGCTGCCGTTTCAATTCAATGGTTCAGCTCCAGGTATGAGCTGCTGCCGTTTCAATTCAATGGTTCAGCTCCAGGTATGAGCTGCTGCCGTTTCAATTCAATGGTTCAGCTCCAGATATGAACTGCTGCCGTTTCAATTCAATGGTTCAGCTCCAGGTATGAGCTGCTGCCGTTTCAATTCAATGGTTCAGCTCCAGGTATGAGCTGCTGCCGTTTCAATTCAATGGTTCAGCTCCAGGTATGAGCTGCTGCCGTTTCAATTCAATGGTTCAGCTCCAGGTATGAACTGCTGCCGTTTCAATTCAATGGTTCAGCTCCAGGTATGAACTGCTGCCGTTTCAATTCAATGGTTCAGCTCCAGGTATGAACTGCTGCCGTTTCAATTCAATGGTTCAGCTCCAGGTATGAACTGCTGCCGTTTCAATTCAATGGTTCAGCTCCAGATATGAACTGCTGCCGTTTCAATTCAATGGTTCAGCTCCAGGTATGAGCTGCTGCCGTTTCAATTCAATGGTTCAGCTCCAGGTATGAGCTGCTGCCGTTTCAATTCAATGGTTCAGCTCCAGGTATGAGCTGCTGCCGTTTCAATTCAATGGTTCAGCTCCAGGTATGAGCTGCTGCCGTTTCAATTCAATGGTTCAGCTCCAGGTATGAGCTGCTGCCGTTTCAATTCAATGGTTCAGCTCCAGGTATGAGCTGCTGCCGTTTCAAGAAGACAGGCTCGATAAAACTAAACACCCAATCGAGACAGCGCTTCACTTATTATCTGCAATACGCTTTAATTGCAAGACAATTTGCGGCGTGGAAAATGTATAGTCCTGAATGTGAAACGATCCCCCATGCATAGCAAAAACAGCCCTGGCATCTAATCTTCATATTCATTCACTCTGCATTTATTGAACAATTATGGAAAATGGATATTAAAGCAAAACAAGTATAGGAATCAATGAGGAGAGAAAAACAAATAACACTCCAAATAAAGGGCTGCATGGATTTTTGTAGCTGCTCTGTGCTGGCAAGTGTTCAGTCCCTCTCTCTTCAGATAGATAGAAAAAAAGAGTGCGAGTGAGAGAACAAAAAATGAGAGACAGAGAAAGGATGGAGAGAGAGAGAAAGAGAGACAGACAAAGGATGGAGAGAGAGAGAAAGAGAGAAAGGATGGAGAGAGAGAGAAAGAGAGAAAGGATGGAGAGAGAGAGAAAGAGAGAAATAAAGGATGGAGAGAGAAAGAGAGAGAGAGAGACAAGATGGAGAGGGAGACAAGATGGAGAGAGAGAGAGAGAAATAAAGGATGGAGAGAGAAAGAGAGAGAGAGAGACAAGATGGAGAGAGAGAGACAAGATGGAGAGAGAGAGAAAGAGAGAGAGAGACAAGATGGAGAGAGAGAGAAAGGGAGAGAGACAAAGGATGGAGAGAGAAGGAGACAAAGGATGGAGAGCGAGAGAAAGAGAGACAGAGAGAGAGAAACAGGATGGAGAGAGAGAAAGAGAGAGAGACAGGATGGAGAGAGAGAGAAAGAGAGACAGAGAGAGACAGGATGGAGAGAGAGAAAGAGAGAGAGACAAAGGATGGAGAGAGAAGGAGACAAAGGATGGACAGCGAGAGAAAGAGATACAGAGAGAGAGAAACAGGATGGAGAGAGAGAAAGAGAGAGAGACAGGATGGAGAGAGAGAGAAAGAGAGACAGAGAGAGACAGGATGGAGAGAGAGAGAAAGAGAGACAGAGAGAGACAGGATGGAGAGAGAGAGAAAGAGAGACAGAGAGAGACAGGATGGAGAGGGAGAGAAAGAGAGACAGAGAGAGAGGATAGAGAGAGAAAGAGAGACAGAGAGACAGGATGGAGAGAGAGAGAGAGACAGAGAGAGAAAGGATGGAAAGAGAGAGAAAGAGAGACAGAGAGAGAAAGGCTGGAGAGAGAGAGAAAGAGAGAGGATGGAGAGAGGATGGAGAGAGAGTGAAAGAGAGACAGAGAGAGGATAGAGAGGGAGAGAGAGAGAGACAGAGAAGAGAGAGACAGGATGGCGAGAGAGAACAAGGAGGGGAAAGAGGAGTTCTAGGTCAGAAACCACTGTGATTATCCTCCACCCAGTCAAGTGTAAAACTCATTAGACAATGCATAATGCCTTTAATCAAATCAATGGCAGCGGCAACTCCAGACTGATAGTTCCCATCAAAACGTACACAAAGCACGGAGAATTTCTCATTTACTTATAAAAATAAGTGGCTTTGGATCAATATCCTGGAGGAAAAAGTAAAGAGGGAAAACAATAGTGAAAGAGAGAAAGGAGAATAAAGAAGCGAGCTGTCATCACTATTCTCATATTACTGTGACTAACATTGGTGGTTAGTAGTGATGATACTAATAAAAGATAACTGTAGAAATATACTGAATGTAAAATACACAATGGTGAAGATGAAGTCATATTACAATAGGATACATGAATAGATACTGTATACTGTAAAATGGGAGAGGTGGCCAACTGGCAGATGTAGAGTACATTAGGGCCGAACATAGGACAGAACAACTCTTCATCCTTTCTTTCTCTTCACCCTCTCCTCTCCAGCAAGGTGCTGACAGACAGGGAAGCGGGTGGGCTGGGGTGTTTTGGGTAATTACGTGGGGGGGGGGGGGGGGTACAGATGTTGGGCTGCTGAGGACCCCTACCAGGACGATGCTGAGCAGTAGAGCGCAAATAACCCTGCAGCTGCCTCCCTCTCCTCTCCTACCTCTAAGTACCCTTCTTTGTTAGGGTGTGGGCCTTCATTTTTTACTGGTGACAGCAATGTTACTTGAGTTATTTTGTGGCATCTGGTTCATGGTGGGGGGGGGGGGGTGTATGTGAAAAGAAAAAACGCACACAGGACGCACTTTAATTAATTGCGAGGAGATTACATGGTCTTCCAACCGTGTAGTCTGTCATCAGAGCCCATTACACACTTCTATTAGATGTTTCTCCACAGTGTCAGCTGTAATTTGAAGGGGAATCTTGGTGGAGAATCAGCAAGCAAAGTGAAAGCCTTTAATGGGGACAGATACTTGAGTTAAGTTCATCAGAGCTGAGTGAGGCAGAAACTGAAACTCCACAATGCCACAGGCACAATTAGCAGGAAGTAATCTGTAAACAAATTGGCCTTGGTGGAGCGTCGAGCGAACGCAGCCCATTTCATGGTGTGTCAGTCACTCATGTCGGTGACACCGACGCCGGGGCCACCACTGTCCTCAGGGCTATTGTTTCTCAGTCTCATCCAGGGCCTAGACCAACTATTGGTCTTCATTTGAGCTGGAAAAGCTTTATTTTCATTGCGGAGTAATGAGGTGTCTTTGTATGAGTGCAGAGCGCTGCACAATCCATCTTCCACCAGCGGAGTTAACAGGACTGAAACCAATGCAGCCGCTACTCGGCGCAGAACATTACCAGTGTATAGTCTCATCATTCATCTGGCCTGTCATTAGACACTACTCACCACACCGCCTCGGAGAACGAGAGAGATCAGGGAACCGCTACCTACGGTAGTCAACACGGTGTCACAGACAATTCTGCCCCCTCTGAAACAACACACACTGTGTAACAGGAAGCATCATTTCCCTATCCACTGGTACTCCCTAAAAATCACTACCATCAAAGATGATCTATTATATTGACAAGATAGTCAAGTGACTAATTCTAACTATCAAAATACATCTTGCAAAGATGGAAGGCAGGCGGGAGGAGGCGAGATCAGGTGGGACCAGTCTAGCCAATGAGAGAGCAGATACGCATGTGTTCTCTCTGCTTCTGCATGGCAAGCGGTACTGGTGCATCAAGTCTGACACTAACAGGCTGCTGAACAGCTTCTATCCCCAAGTCATACGACTGCTAAGTAGCTAACAAAACGGCTACATGGACTTGTATTTTATTTTTGCACTGTCTCTATGCACAATCACAGGACTCAGTCACGCACACTGACACTCCAACACACACACCCCCACTCACTTAATTTGCTCACACACACATGACATGCACACACATTTATACTGACTTTACACACACGCACATACAATCATCACATAATGCACACTGCTGCTACTCTGTTTATCATATATCCTGAATCCTAGTCACCGGAACATAATTACAAATCATTTGAAGACTGCAACTTGACAGCAAGAAGCCCAAACATATATAATATTTGACTAAAACATAATAATAAAAAAATTGCTTACATTTGTATACTATCACATATTTACATATTTAGTCATATCGCAGACACTCTCATCCAGAGCAATTTACAATAGTCAGTGCATATATTTTTCATACTTTTTCGTACATATATCTCTACATATATCTCTCTATTATGCGTGGGAATACTTTGGAACAGATTTCCAAAATGAAAATCACTTGGGGCTGATTTGCTGGTGTTTTTACAGTACAAATGAAAATCACTTGGGGCTGATTTGCTGGTGTTTTTACATTACAAATGAAAATATAAACTTTTTGCTCATAAAACTTGCGGGGCATTTCTCTGTGCACATGACATTAAAACTTGAACAACAGACAGGCATAAAGATTTGTTATTGTTGTTGTTCCTGAAATGCCATGTGCGTCCACTTATATCAGTGCATTTGTTACAACCTAGCCATTACAAAACCTATATTCCATGAAATAAGCCTCACGGTGGCAAATTAGCAATTACATTTTTTGTTGAACAAATTCGACACTTATTGACCTCCATACAAAAATGATTCACTTCGTGGTCTTATTTTAATGGACAGATTTTAGGCGGAGTAAACCCTCTGGCTTTTCCTCTTACTCTCTGCTACTATAGAGAACACAGTGTTACAGACAGTACGATATCATTGTCAAAAACATGGTGTTACAGACAATACTGCCCCCTCTGAAACATTAAACAACACACACTACACTATCTGGGCCCGTGTTACAGGAAGTATAATTCCACTATCTACTGGTGCTACACTCCCTAAAAATCCCAAGTTACTATGTTAACACTGTCTGTAACAGTGTCTGTGTGTTCACCAGAGCATTCTGTCCCGTTCCCATGTCACCCACAGGACCACAGTGGAAGTGTGTGACAGACCATATGATATCTTTTACTTCCTGGTTCTTAACGGGTTCCTACCACCACAGCTGTTAAAGAGGCAACAACGACAAATGGCTAATGGGCAACATTTGGGGAAGGATAAATAATACATTGTAATTCATACACAGCCTCATAACCTAGGGTCTAATTGGCCACACATACTGTTAAAACCAGGGAGGGCGATGGGAAACCGCTTCACTTAGGTAAGAGACGTCACGTACATAACTTTACAACATCAGACAGCATTAAAAGTGGTAAGGGAGAGCGGTGAGGTCTGGTGAGCAGAGGCTGCTGGGAAGGAAGCCATGTCCCTGAGGGACCAGTACGTCTGCCGCTCTCTCTCTCTGCCTCTTTCTCTCCATGCTCTCTCTTTCCCCTCTCTCTCTCTCTCTTTTCCCTCTCTCTCTCTCTCTCTCTGCCCCTTTCTCTCCATGTGCCTCACTCTTTCCCCTCTCTTTCTCCTCCTTTCTCTCCCTCTCCCACCAGCAGGCATCACCAGGGACAGCTGCTCACCAGGCCCCCAGCCCGCCACCAGGCACCAGGACCCAACATAATTGGGCCCTTCACCGCTCCGCCAGCAAGCAACTGCACATTCCTGTCTCTGCCACAACAACAATTAAAGAAAAAAAATGTATCTGGCATAATAAAAGACAGCACAAACAAACAGGCAGCCCAGAGGACCCTGGTCCTGCGGCACGCTACCCTCTAGCTGTGACAGTGAGATGGGTGGTAGCACTGTTTAACACTGTTGTGTGGAACACTGCAGCTGACCACTGACAGGCAAACAGGAAGTAGTAGCAACACACAGGAAGTGACATCCCAAGGGCCTCTCTCTCTTTGATCTAGATCACTGCTCCTCCTTAACTTCTCAGTAGAATATTAACATAACTTATACTAATGAGAACAACTAAGACACAGCTTTGGCTGTTCACAAGTGGCTGCTGCATTCAATTTGGTTGGTTAGGAACTGGAATAGGAATCGAGGACAAACAATCAATGCTTCATTATAATTCAACATTATAAAGTGGGTTGTTGGTTGTTTTCCTACCCCTGTCAGTTTATTGTGAGAGACTAATTTTGGCTGGTGTTTGTTATGTTATCATTATTACAGGCTCATGTGTCCTCATTCTTCATTTCTGCCCCAGTTCTGTTTTTCTAGGCAAATGTTTATTTTTTCAGTTTTTTTTGTGTGTAAATGCTATTTTCTACTTCTTTTTGTATGTAGTGTAACTGCCTGGCATGGTGTGAGTGATTCTCCTCTACAGGCAGGGAAAGAGTTAAGCTAGATGACATACCTCTGCAATGATGCTCTATCTGTAATATTCTATTTGATTTTCATGTCTTTCCCAGGGTCAGGGTGTATTGATGTCTGTTCACTCAACTGCTCTGCCTGACTCACAGTCAAACCTGCAATTACCACCGTGTGTATCTCTACCTTAAACATTTCTTAACAAGAACAATATGTCAATATGCCACAAACGCTTTCATTTGTGCTCTGAAATTAAACTAGCTGCTCCCAGCCATGTAGTAAATTACCCTGAGGAATGCTGAACTGGGCAGAATAACACTAAAAACCACGCCTACAGCCCCTTTTCAAATGGAACTACAGTCATCATTTGTAACATTTTAGAAGATATTTATCATTGTTGAATCTGTTATTTTGTCCCAATGACCCTATTTCACCTTGTATCTGATGTCAGAGATATGTCTGACAATAAGATAGACTTTATGTAGCTGACTTCTTCCCTAGAAATTATGTGGAGCAAAAATAATGCTCTGACACAAGAAGCAGCTCAGGTCTGTGTCTCTCTGCCTGTTATCTGTGTCTGTGTATAAGGGCACTGACTATAAGGTGAGCAGTAGTGAAACACTATAAAATAATGGCAAAATAAAATAATCTAGTGTGTGACCAGTGCCTTACAGGCAGAGACAGAGAGACAGAGGGAGAGGTTGGTGAATAGACCCTAATGCCTGGCTCAGTGTCCCGCCTGCGGCAGCTGTCAACAGCATGATGGATCAGACGCACCTGACGACTCTATCTTAACAAGCATCTCTGAATCTTCATCAGAGCACTTATTGACTCGTAATTAATTCCCTCCAACGCTGCTGACAGACAAGAACTACATCCCAAATGGCACCCTATTTCCTATATAGTGCACTACTTTTGACCAGGGCCCATAGGGAATAGGGTGCCATTTGGAACGAAACCAAGGTGCTTGATCTAGACACTTCTGCTCACTGCCTGGCTGGCTGGCTAACTGGCCCCAAGCAACACAAGAAGAAAGGGGTAAAAAAGAAAGATGAGAAAAGGAAAGATGGTGACTGTAGTTTAGCTGCTGGTAAAACAAACAGTATTGAGTGCAGTGCACTGTAAAAGAGAAGAAAATACAGTGGTGATCCATTGGCATACCTTTCATTCAACAAAGGAGAGAGAGAGAGAGAGAGAGAGAGAGAGAGGGAGAGAGAGAGAGAGAGAGAGGGAGAGAGAGACAGAGAGAGAGAGAGAGAGAGAGAGAGAGAGAGCGAGAGAAAGGGAGAGAGGGAGAGAGAGAGAGAGAGAGAGGGAGAGAGGGAGAGAGGGAGGAGAAAAAAAGAGCGCAAGGCAAACTGAAAGACAATGGCAGGCATAACAACAGGATTAGGGTACAGAGGAGAGAGAGAGAGAGAGAGAGAGAAAGAGAAAGAAAGAGCGAGAGAGAGATGACGAGAGACAGGGGGATATGTCCGTTAGGCAGCCAGAGGAGCAGAGTGGAGGAGACAAAGACACTCAGCTTTCTGACACCTTTACGCATTAATTGCCAAAGTAAGAAATTAGCGATTAGAGATGTGCGACGAAACGACGGAGGCGTCAGTTCATCTCCTGGGCCGCTGTGTCTTAGAGACTAGAGAGAGTGAGATGTGCACTCCCACAAGCCCCTGCTTCAAACACAGCACTCCTCATAGGGCTGTCACAAGCCATCACGACAACATGTCCAGGACCCCTCTATAAGACGAGAGTTTGTATAAACAGTCAGTAACATTACACAAGCATTCAGAAAATGCCAGTCAGTCAGTTCAAACATAATTGATGTGGTGAGCGAAAGATGGCATAAAGGAGAGGGCCACAAAGGAACAACAGAGAGATGAAGAAGAAGAGGACTATACCCCAGGCATGGCTTATACAGTGTGTGTGTTTCAAACAGCAGCTCATAGCAGTTGAAATATCCCTATGATCTCCCTCAGTAGTTAGCGTATTAGTGCTCGTTACGGGGTTAGTACTCGCTAATCGTTTCCAGGTAGTGACGGGAGTATTCTACTGAGACGGATGGGAGAGTATGGGAGTATCCGGTGGATTGCATGGCGGTAACTAACGGTCTCTATGGCTGAAATGGAGAGAGCAGGAATCAATGCCTGTCGGTCTATATCTCTACCTCCTGTCATCACTGATATCATAACAAAGTGCTAATTAACTTAGTGCAAGCCTTCAGCTTTAACCAGAGGGCTAATGTACCATAATCGTGTGTATGGGGGCCTGCCGAACAGCATTTACCTCCTCAGGACCAGTCTTTCCCAGTCAGAGTGTGGGTACCAAATGGCACCCTATTCCCTATAAAGTTATGTTGATTGATGAGCCCTGGTCAAAAGTAGTGCACTATAAAGGGAATAGGGTGCCATTTAGGATGTAGACAGAGTTAATCGATGTGTAAACTGCAGCTGGGGTCACGGCGGACTGCTCCCCGTCTCGGTGACCCTTCGAAACTCCCGGTGAGGACCTTAATGGAGCCAAACTCCCCCAACCGAAATCAATACTAAAACTGGGCATGGGTCCTGATCGACCCCCCCGATGGGATCTGACAGGGGCTGAAGGGGCCAGGCTGAAACAACCAAATAAAACAAAAGGAGCTGCTAACAGCCACATCAATATAGATAGGCCTCCTTATACCATATGTTGTCATGGCCATATAAATAGTTTTAGTTATTCTAGTAATTCTATTTCTATGGTCTATCTATCAGAAGATAGAGCAGCAGCAGTACATCAGTAATCCTAACTGCAGTGATTGACAACAGACTGCCTCCTTATGAGCCATAGCTTGTCAACTGATCTGATTTGCTGCTTTTTTACTACAGGAACTTACTGTACACCAAGTTAACTAATGTCCCAACATGGTGAGGAGCAGAGAACACATGTTTGCTGGGCTGATCTTGTCTGTAGAGTCTGTAGCCCGCTGAGGGAGGATGAGGACTCAGAACTAAGCTGAGGAGTCACAGCCAGCCAATCAGCCGGCTGCGTCAATTCCTCTTCACCTCGAGAGGACCTGTTCAGAATCAGAACGATGTGGCTGTTCTGTGATGTGTCCCATTAAGATTAATTCCTGCTTAATATTAATTGGTCGTCGGGCTGAGGCGGGCCCAGGGGATTGGCTCCCTTTGGTCAGACTCTCTGAGGACCTGAGACACCATTGGCTGGTTGGTGGGGTGCTTATGAGCTGCTGGGTTCTTTATCAGCCGGAACGTTCCCCCGGGGCCCTACGCAAAGCTGTAATTAACTCACACACAATCCATAATTGCCCTGTTTACAATTACAATAGAAGAGGCACACAGAGGAAGACGAAGAGAGAGAAAGAAGAGAGGGAAGATAAAAGAAAGAGAGAAACTAAAAAAATAAACTAATAAAATATAGGCTACATAAAAAGGTGAAAAATTCATATGAAACTCCTTCCCCAACCGCCTATCTTTCTCTCTCTCTTCACTTTGCCTTAATAAGCTCTCAGGACTCCTTGGATTGGAGGGGTAAACCCCAGCCATCACTTATTTATTTTTCCCAGATAGCCCTATTAATTTCCCCCCGGTCTCAGGCGCTCCGGCAGGCAGGCAGAGAGGCGGCGTGCGATGTGGACTGGATCCGCCGTCCCCTGGGCTCTGCTCGGAGGAAGAGCGCTAAATGACCCAAATAAAGGGTGCTTTTGAAGGCTGCGCGCGGAGAGGCGCCGGCACCATTAAAACTAAATGAAGTGTTTATTAGCCGTGCCGACAGCGCTCTAAACTCCCACAGATCAAGGGCCGTTACACTTAATGTGTCTCTCTCTCCAATGCTGCTCTCTCTTTCTGTTTGTTTAGCTCTGCCAGTGGGCATGAAAAAAACGAAAGTGGGTTTTTTCTCTCCACACCCCTCCGCCACCCTTTCTTTTTCTTCCTCCATCTCCTCTACTCTCTCCCCCAAGTTCTGTCTTTCTCGTTTTATCTCCACCACCCCTTCTCTCTCTTCTCCTCCCCTGGTGGGGACTGTCTCCAGCTGTGCCGTCCCAGTCGTTCTCTAAGCCACAGTAGAGGGGAGAGTGTAACAGAGTGTGTCAGAAGACAGGCAGGGGAGAGAAGTGAGACGGCACTGGAAGGTACTGGAATAAAGAACCGTCACGTGCCATTTTCTGCCCTGTCTGTGTGTGTGTGTGTGTGTGTGTGTGTGTGTGTGTGTGTGTGTGTGTGTGTGTGTGTGTGTGTGTGTGCGTGCGTGCGTGCGTGCGTGCGTACCCTGTGTTCTGAGTCTGCCAGTGTGTGACTGGCAGACTCAGAACAGGAGCCACTGTGATGGGGAGACCAAACTGAGCTTTAAGTCCTGATTGCTTCACATTCTGAAGTTCACTTAAAGTTTCCTTCCCTTTCATTACGTTCTTCATTTCATCCTCTTTAAACACACTGCCAGAGTAACTTTAGAAAGGCAAAAAGAGAAGCTGGGCTTCATTTGACAATTTTCATATAAGGTTTTGATTCTTTAATGAAAAAATTGTACCAAAATTTGATAGAATATGAAGTAAACTATCCATTTATCTTCTTGAACCTTTGAGTGTAATAGGCAGAGTTATTATGCTCATGACACAGAACAGACCTTTACATTGATAAAGCTTTTTTATGTCAAATACATGGGACTTCTCTTTCAGCAGTTTAAATGAAGCCTGAAAATCACTTGGCAGGCATTATTTTCTCATTAATCCGTACTTAAGATTTTTTTATTCAATATTTATTTTTAAAAAAGCGTTTACTTTCCTTTCATTCTTCAGTAATGCTATGCGTGAGCGAGAATAATGGCTCTCATTTAGGAGCTGAATTAAAAGAAAGAGCTGCGTGCAAGGAAAGTTGTGAAAGCTGTAATATGCCACCTCAAAACAACTGAATGTTTTTCCCCCAACATCTAATTCTTTTTCATAACCTCAAGCAGTGTAGCTGTAATATCACTGTGTTCTGTTCTGACCTGTCTGTCTATCCCTGCCACCATTTGAATCCCCGTTCTACCCCCCCGACACACACACACCGCGTCCCCCCCCTTGACACTCGACTTCTCTGAGATCTCAGTAGTTGAGCTGAATTACAGGAGTTACTACAAATTAAGTTTAACTATAAGTTGCAGGGTTTGGTATGAAGATTGATGTTGGACACAGTACACTTCTGAAATCGGAGGCTGCAATTACAATCCAGTGTAATTATCTCTGCCCATTAATAGCAGCAGATAGCTTGTCACAATCAGATCTGATTGATAATTAATCACTAGTTACTTCCTCCCCCCCCCCACTCTCCCTCCCTCCCTCCCCCCTCCATCCTCTGTGGGCTGTGTTCAATGTAAAACAGGCCTCTGGACAAGTCCCTGTGGTAGAACTAAATGTGCAACACTGTCAGGGCTTACAGGACAAAGTGAAAAGCCTTCCTTATTGACAACACATCATGGCGAGGGGCGTGGCAATGGCTGAAGCTAATTTCCTACAATTCTATGCATTTTGCCATGGCTAACGCTGTGTTCTTCTTATGCTCATACATTATCATTTAAATCAATATTTCTGAATTCATAATTTTTGTCTAGCTTTTATTTCAGTGATTCATAGTTCTCAAATATGTATTATTTAAAAATATATATATTTTAGTTGTTTAAGTTAACACTGAAAGAGTTTTTTACTTGAATGTTAATTTTTTTTATATCCCAAATGCTGTATTTGTTGCCAAAAATAAACACAATAAATCAAGATATAGGCGGCCGGAAAAAATGCTTAGGCCGACCGCCCAAGACGACCTGCCCAGCACAGTACCTCCATTCATATCCTCACCTACCCCAACACACTGTATCTGCATCACTATCAAAACCTTCCTATGCCTTCCTCCTCAATACCAAGTCAGAGTCCCTCTTCAACAAAGAAACTAACTCTAAACCCAAGGAGGCTGACGCCCAAACCTTCCCTCAGCTTATATAGCCTAAGACTTTCCCCACCAGTCTCCTCACCTTCCATCAATGCCAAGCAGATCCTGTGGAGCTGCTCCCAGTCAGTATGATTTATAGAAGTTATTATAGCCCATTACAGAACAAAAACAGGAGAACACAGACCCACTTCACAACAGAGCCAGGCCAGATAATAGGGACAGCCGTAGGGACTAGGGACGTAGGGACTCGTCATAACGTCGGTTGCTGTCCGGCACGTCCCCCCTATCCCCTATATAGTGCACACATTTTTTACCAGAGCCCTATGCTGGCCCCGGTCAAAAGTAGTGCACAGCATAGGGAATAGGGTGTCATTTTGGACACAGCCATTGTCTTTAATCTAATTCTACACATGGTTTCGTTTCAATTGGAATCAAAAACTCCATGTTAACAAACCATAACAGATCTCACTAATCCGCCCGGCAACAAAGAGATGGATGGATACAACCCTCCAGGAAAGAGAGATGCGCAAGGTTCTCCCTTCTCCTCCTTTCCCCCGGAATCATCATCCATCGCTCATTTACATATAAAACGCTTGCTGGAAGGTAAGGGCATATATTAAATCCATAATTTTTTGTTGTTGTGGTAAATAAGTTTACATAATTGTGTTTTGGCATTATGCAGAGAGAGAGATGCAGCTCTCCAAGAGCAACTTAGTGATGAATCCCTCAGCTGTTGCTGTTGGCCATCCTGACTGCTGCTTTATACTGATAATGAAGGATGAAACAAATGAGGACACGTCAACGACAGCAACACAACAGCGCAGGCAGAGACACTGCTTCTATGGCTGTCAGACAACGTTGTTACTGTGTGTGTGACCTTCTGCAGAGCAGCCACGTCCTCCATAAAACTACAGTTAGTACTTTGGTACTACAGTTACAACAGCTTTCAGTCAACGTCACTCTGCTCTCCTCTGTCTTCTTTGACACACGTTCTCACTCAAAGAAACAGCAATAAGCTTATTCATGGTGTCAACGGTGTAAAGTAAGGTAACCAGTTCTAATATTCCATTGTTGAAACATTTTATTTACAAGGAAGTCATTTCATCAAAGCAACACTAATCCTTCCAGCAAGGCTGTCAACACAGTTGTTGAAGCATGTCCACTTTCCATAGTACATTAACTAGTCTCTCAGTCCTCTGATGACAACCACATTACATCATGTTCACAATGATACCTTTCCAACTCCTCAGATAAACATCAATAAGCTCCAAGCCACCGGGGCTTTGGGTGACGCCTTTCTCATGTCACCTGTCCTGTGATGGATGACTTGAAGTAGGCATCTTGCTCAATCAGACAAATGAATGACTTCTGAGGAATGAAGACGTATATGTTTTCAATGAGAATCAAAGGACTACACACACCAACCCCATAATCAGTCTGCTCCAGCTCTCAGGAACATGTAGAGGAAGGCTTTCCAAAACCACAGCCAGGGGAATTAGTTCATACTAATGTGGCCTCTTTGCTACATCAAACAGCATCAAGGGTAGTCACTGGATTAGTCTCAAATGGGACCCTATTCCCTATATGGTGCACTACATTTGACCAGAGCCCTATGGGACCTGGTCAGAAGTAGTGCACTACATAAGGAATAGGGTGCCATTTGGGAAGCAGACACTAACAACAGGCTCTGGTAATAAAGAGAGGAGAGGCATGTCAGTGCAGGATATCTGATTTGCTCAATGTTCATATCCAACATCCAGCACAGAACAGCCCTAATGATGGGAACTCAGGTTAGTACATCTGTTCGTCACAGACACCTCGGGCCAAATAGAGAGAGGGAAGGATCAAAACATATTTCATGATATTCTCTAAGGTGAGCCAAGTAAGGCAAGGCGAGCCAGGTAAGACAAGGCAAGGCGAGCCAGGTAAGACAAGGCAAGGCGAGGCAGGTAAGACAAGGCAAGGCGAGCCAGGTAAGACAAGGCAAGGCGAGCCAGGTAAGACAAGGCAAGGCGAGCCAGGTAAGACAAGGCAAGGCGAGCCAGGTAAGACTAGGCAAGGCGAGCCAGGTAAGACAAGGCAAGGCGAGCCAGGTAAGACAAGGCAAGGCGAGCCAGGTAAGACAAGGCAAGGTGAGGCAGGTAAGACAAGGCAAGGCGAGGCAGGTAAGACAAGGCAAGGCGAGCCAGGTAAGACAAGGCAAGGTGAGGCAGGTAAGACAAGGCAAGGCGAGCCAGGTAAGACAAGGTGAGCCAGGTAAGACAAGGTGAGCCAGGTAAGACAAGGCAAGGCGAGCCAGGTAAGACAAGGCAAGGTGAGGCAGGTAAGACAAGGCAAGGCGAGCCAGGTAAGACAAGGTGAGCCAGGTAAGACAAGGTGAGCCAGGTAAGACAAGGCAAGGTGAGCCAGGTAAGACAAGGCAAGGTGAGGCAGGTAAGACAAGGCAAGGCGAGCCAGGTAAGACAAGGCAAGGCGAGCCAGGTAAGACAAGGCAAGGCGAGCCAGGTAAGACAAGGCAAGGCGAGCCAGGTAAGACAAGGCAAGGCGAGGAAGGTAAGACAAGGTAAGGTGAGCCAGGTAAGACAAGGCAAGGCGAGCCAGGTAAGACAAGGCAAGGCGAGCCAGGTAAGACACGGCAAGGCGAGCCAGGTAAGACAAGGCAAGGTGAGGCAGGTAAGGCAAGGCGAGGCAGGTAAGGCAAGGCGAGGCAGGTAAGGCAAAGTGAGGCAGGTAAGGCAAGGTGAGGCAGGTAAGGCAAGGCGAGGCAGGTAAGGTGAGGCACGGCGAGGCAGGTAAAGCAAGGCAAGCCAGGTAAGGCAAGGCGAGCCAGGTAAGACAAGGCAAGGCGAGCCAGGTAAGACAAGGCAAGGCGAGCCAGGTAAGACAAGGCAAGGCGAGCCAGGTAAGACAAGGCAAGGCGAGCCAGGTAAGACAAGGCAAGGCGAGCCAGGTAAGACAAGGCAAGGTGAGGCAGGTAAGGCAAGGCGAGGCAGGTAAGGCAAGGCGAGGCAGGTAAGGCAAGGTGAGGCAGGTAAGGCAAGGCGAGGCAGGTAAGGCAAGGCGAGGCAGGTAAGGCAAGGCGAGCCAGGTAAGGCAAGGCGAGGCAGGTAAGGCAAGGTGAGGCAGGTAAGGCAAGGTGAGGCAGGTAAGGCAAGGTGAGGCAGGTAAGGCGAGGCGAGGCAGGTAAGGTGAGGCACGGCGAGGCAGGTAAAGCAAGGCGGGGCAAGCCAGGTAAGACAAGGCAAGGTGAGACAGGTAAGACAAGGCAAGCCAGGTAAGACAAGGCAAGCCAGGTAAGACAAGGCAAGGTGAGACACGTAAGGCAAGGCAAGGCGAGCCAGGTAAGGCAAGGCAAGGTGAGGCAGGGCTGCTAGGTTGATTTCTATCTGAGACAGACACAGTAACTCACCCGCCTCACTGACTTGCTGGGGCCCTTCTCAAGCCCCAGAGCCCCCGGGTGTTCTACCGTACAGCTCACCTGTGTAGGACTGGGAGAGAACACCTCCACCATCAACCACCCTGGGCCACTCCCTTTCAGCACCCTGCCACCTAGTGGTACAGAACAGTGTTACACATTCCGTGTTCTGACAGTGAGACTTTACTAACTAACCCATCCAGCTATGTTTCTGTTTGACTGCACATACAAAAGCCTCAGTGAGTTCTTTTATCATCCAGCCACATTCAGCTCAGTCCCATTCACAGATGTGAATCTCAGTGTGTCTCACATATCATGTGTGTGCAGCCCTGTCAGCGGCACCCACACATTAGCATGTTGTCATCATGAGTGTGTGGTGTGTGTGTATGTGTGTGTGTAAATTGTGGTGCAGGGTAGCGGTAATGAGGACTGATGGCTTTATGCTGCTGTATATTCCAGGAGGATGTCTTCTGACAGCTTCGGGAGACGATAAAGTAATAACTAATAATGTGCAAATAACGCTGTGTGCTGTATGACAACTGTGCCAAAGCACGCAGGGACTGGAGTGTGTGTGTCTGTGAGAGACAGAGAGAGGGGGAGTGAGAGACAGAGAAGGGGGGTGAGAGAGAAGAGGGGGGGCTTCCTTCCTTTCAAGTTTCAAACACAACCTGCGGTGAACGCTTCAGACCTAATTCACTACCTCCAATAAACACACACGCAGAAAGAGAATGTATAAAGTGTTAAACAATCACTAACTTTGAAATAACAAAAGGAGAGGTAGCCTAGCCTGGCTTCTCTCTTTCTACCGTCAAAACCAGAAACTGAAATGGGAATAAGGAGTACCATGCCAGCAGGTACAGTACAGTAGCAGTGTAGGTGAAGCACTAAGGAGGGGACACAGAGGAGAAGTCTCCCTCTCTGCAGACCTGAGTGATCCTTCTTCAGGTTCTTACAACAGGGAGTCTCCTCTATAAATCATATGACTGCAGCAGGGAGACAGAGGAGAGTCTCACACTGGCAGAAGGCTCACTATGCACACTACAGTGATCTACTGTTCTCTACTGTCTCTACTGAAGTTCAGGAGTCAAAGCCGCTGCCTCCTGAAAGGGTCTTTGACTGGTGAGAGCATAGCATTCCCATAGAAAAGCTAGAGACAGCAGAGCCCAGTGTAACTACTATACAGCAGAGCCCAGTGTAACTACTATACAGCAGAGCCCAGTGTAACTACTATACAGCAGAGCCCAGTGTAACTAGTGTACAGCAGAGCCCAGTGTAGCTACTATACAGCAGAGCCCAGTGTAACTACTATACAGCAGAGCCCAGTGTAACTAGCGTACAGCAGAGCCCAATGTAGCTACAGCACAGCGGAGCCCAGTGTAACTAGTGTACAGCAGAGCCCAGTGTAGCTACTATACAGCAGAGCCCAGTGTAACTACTGTACAGCAGAGCCTAGTGTAATTAGTGTACAGCAGAGCCCAGTGTAACTAGTGTACAGCAGAGCCCAGTGTAGCTACTATACAGCAGAGCCCAGTGTAACTACTATACAGCAGAGCCCAGTGTAACTACTATACAGCAGAGCCCAGTGTAACTACTATACAGCACAGCCCAGTGTAACTACTATACAGCAGAGCCCAGTGTAACTAGTGTACAGCAGAGCCCAGTGTAACTACTATACAGCAGAGCCCAGTGTAACTACTGTACAGCAGAGCCTAGTGTAACTAGTGTACAGCAGAGCCCAGTGTAACTACTATACAGCAGAGCCCAGTGTAACTACTATACAGCACAGCCCAGTGTAACTAGTGTACAGCAGAGCCCAGTGTAACTAGTGTACAGCAGAGCCCAGTGTAACTACTATACAGCAGAGCTCAGTGTAACTAGTGTACAGCAGAGCCCAGTGTAGCTACAGCACAGCGGAGCCCAGTGTAACTACTATACAGCAGAGCCCAGTGTAACTACTATACAGCAGAGCCCAGTGTAACTACTATACAGCACAGCCCAGTGTAACTAGTGTACAGCAGAGCCCAGTGTAACTAGTGTACAGCAGAGCCCAATGTAACTACTATACAGCAGAGCCCAGTGTAACTACTATACAGCACAGCCCAGTGTAACTAGTGTACAGCAGAGCCCAGTGTAACTACTGTACACCAGATCCCAATGTAACTACTGTATAGCAGAGCCCAGTGTAACTACTGTACAGCGGGGCCCAGTGTAACTACTGTAAAGCAGAGCCCAGTGTCACTACAGCAAAGCCCAGTGCAACTACTGTACAGCAGAGCCCAGTGTAGCTACAAAGGAGCCCAGTGTAGCTACTGTACACCAGAGCCCAGTGTAACTACTATAGACCAGAGCCCAGTGTAACTACTGTACACCAGAGCCCAGTGTAACTACTGTACACCAGAGCCCAGTGTAACGACTATAGACCAGAGCCCAGTGTAACTACAGCACCAGCAGAGCCCAGTGTAACTACAGCACCAGCAGAGCCCAGTGTAACTACAGCACCAGCAGAGCCCAGTGTAACTACTATAGACCAGAGCCCAGTGTAACTACTGTACACCAGAGCCCAGTGTAACTACTGCACACCAGAGCCCAGTGTAACGACTATAGACCAGAGCCCAGTGTAACTACAGCACCAGCAGAGCCCAGTGTAACTACAGCACAGCAGAGCCCAGTGTAACTACAGCACAGCAGAGCCCAGTGTAACTACTATAGACCAGAGCCCAGTGTAACTACTGTACACCAGAGCCCAGTGTAACTACTGTACACCAGAGCCCAGTGTAACGACTATAGACCAGAGCCCAGTGTAACTACAGCACCAGCAGAGCCCAGTGTAACTACAGCACAGCAGAGCCCAGTGTAACTACAGCACAGCAAAGCCCAGTGTAACTACAGCGCAGCAGAGCCCAGTGTAACTACAGCACAGCAGAGCCCAGTGTAACTACAGCACAGCAGAGCCCAGTGTAACTACAGCACAGCAAAGCCCAGTGTAACTACAGCGCAGCAGAGCTCAGTGTAACAACAGCGCAGCAGAGCCCAGTGTAACTACAGCGCAGCAGAGCCCAGTGTAACTACAGCAGAGGCCAGTGTAACTACAGTACAGCAGAGCCCAGTGTAGCTACAGAGGAGCCCAGTGTAGCTACAGCAGAGCCCAGTGTAACTACTGTAAAGCAGAGCCCAGTGTAACTACAGAGGAGCCCAGTGTAGCTACAGAGGAGCCCAGTGTAGCTACAAAGGAGCCCAGTGTAGCTACAAAGGAGCCCAGTGTAGCTACTGTACACCCCAGTGTAGATACTGTACACCAGAGCCCAGTGTAACTACTGTACACCAGAGCCCAGTGTAACGACTATAGACCAGAGCCCAGTGTAACTAAAGCAGAGCAGAGCCAAGTCAAACTACAGCACAGCAGAGCCCAATGTAACTACAGCACAGCAGAGCCCAGTGAAACTACAGCACAGCAGAGGCCAGTGTAACTACTGTACAGCAGAGCCCAGTGTAACTACTGTACAGCAGAGCCCAGTGTAACTACTGTACAGCAGAGCCCAGTGTAACTACAGTACAGCAGAGCCCAGTGTAACTACTGTACAGCAGAGCCCAGTGTAACTACTGTACACCAGAGCCCAGTGTAACTACTGTACACCAGAGCCCAGTGTAACTACTGTACACCAGAGCCCAGTGTAACTACTGTACACCAGAGCCCAGTGTAACTACTGTACACCAGAGCACAATGTAACTACGGTACAGCAGAGCCCAGTGTAACTACTGTACAGCAGAGCCCAGTGTAACTACTGTACACCAGAGCCCAATGTAACTATGGTACAGCAGAGCCCAGTGTAACTACTGTACAGCAGAGCCCAGTGTAACTACTGTACAGCAGAGCCCAGTGTAACTACTGTACAGCAGAGCCCAGTGTAACTACTGTACAGCAGACCCAGTGTAGCTACAGCAGAGCCCAGTGTAGCTACAGCAGGGCCCAGTGTAGATACAGCAGCACCCAGTGTAGGTAAAGCAGCGCCCAGTGTAACTACTGTACAGCAGAGCCCAGTGTAACTACTGTACAGCAGAGCCCAGTGTAGCTACAGCAGGGCCCAGTGTAGCTACAGCAGCGCCCAGTGTACCTACAGCAGCGCCCAGTGTAACTACTGTAAAGCAGAGCCCAGTGTAGCTACAGCAGAGCCCAGTGCAACTACTGTACAGCAGAGCACAGTGTAGGTACAGCAGAGCGCAGTGTAACTACTGTACAGCAGAGCCCAGTGTAACTACTGTACAGCAGAGCCCAGTGTAACTACTGTACAGCAGAGCCCAGTGTAGCTACAGCACAGCAGAGCCCAGTGTAACTACTGTACAGCAGAGCCCAGTGTAGCTACAGCACAGCAGAGCCCAGTATAACTACTGTACAGCAGAGCCCAGTGTAACTACTGTACAGCAGAGCCCAATGTAACTACTGTACAGCAGAGCCCAGTGTAACTACTGTACAGCAGAGCCCAGTGTAACTACTGTACAGCAGAGCCCAGTGTAACTACTGTACAGCAGAGCCCAGTGTAGCTACAGCACAGCAGAGCCCAGTGTAACTACTGTACAGCAGAGCCCAGTGTAGCTACAGCACAGCAGAGCCCAGTATAACTACTGTACAGCAGAGCCCAGTATAACTACTGTACAGCAGAGCCCAATGTAACTACTGTACAGCAGAGCCCAGTGTAACTACAGCACAGCAGAGCCCAGTGTAACTACAGCAGAGCTGTATTGTTTTTGAAATTGTATATACTTTTACTTTTGATACTTAAGTATATTTTTGCAATTACCTTGACTTTTGATGCTTAACTATATTTAAATCCAAGTATTTCGAGATATTTACTCAACTAGTATTTTACCTGGAAACTTTCACTTTTACTTGAGTCATTTTCTATGAAGGTATCTTTACTTTTACTAAAGTATGACAATTTGGGTACTTTTCCCACCACTGTCATAGTGCTATAGTTGTAAAATCAGAGGCGCAGATCACAAGATAACACCAGGAATGAATGCTGTTCTATCCAGTCTAGTCTACGAAGAAACCAACCACACCCTTCATATGCTGACACTGTAAACCCCTAGAAGACTCTAGGCCCAGAATATTGATTCCTGCCTGACTATTATGATCTGCACACACTCTCAGTCTAGATTGAGCCCTGAGTGTTAATCTATGTATTTACACATCCACATACAGTAGTGCACTTCACAATAATTTTTTCTATTTTCTCTCTGCATTGTTGGGAAGGGCCCGTAAGTAAGCATTTCACTATTAGTCTACACCTGTTGTTTACCAAGCATGTGACAAATTACATTTGATTTAATTAACTATAGTTGTGAAGGAGTTTAGATGTGACAGGAAAGAAGGAGAAAGCAAGAGAGAGCGAGAGATGAGAGAGAGAGTTACAGAGACAGAGAAGGAGAAAGCAAGAGAGAGAGAGAGAGATGATGAGAGAGAGAGTTACAGAGACAGAGAAGGAGAAAGCAAGAGAGAGAGAGAGATGATGAGAGAGAGAGAGTTACAGAGACAGAGAAGGAGAGAGCGAGAGATGATGAGAGAGAGTTACAGAGACAGAGAAGGAGAAAGCAAGAGAGAGAGAGAGATGATGAGAGAGAGAGAGTTACAGAGACAGAGAAGGAGAAAGCAAGAGAGAGAGAGATGAGAGAGAGAGTTACAGAGACAGAGAAGGAGAGAGCGAGAGATGATGAGAGATGATGAGAGAGAGAGAGTTACAGAGACAGAGAAGGAGAAAGCAAGAGAGAGAGAGATGAGAGAGTTACAGAGTTACAGAGACAGAGAAGGAGAGAGCGAGAGATGATGAGAGATGATGAGAGAGAGAGAGTTACAGAGACAGAGAAGGAGAAAGCAAGAGAGAGAGAGATGAGAGAGAGAGTTACAGAGACAGAGAAGGAGAAAGCAAGAGAGAGAGAGAGATGATGAGAGAGAGAGTTACAGAGACAGAGAAGGAGAAAGCAAGAGAGAGAGAGAGATGATGAGAGAGAGAGTTACAGAGACAGAGAAGGAGAAAGACAGACAGAAAGAGGAAAAGAGGTAAGGCACATGTTAGGTCTGGTGGCAGTGCAGCGGCAGTAGGAGGACTGATCTGTCTGTTTCCTCTGTGTGATTGGTTCTCTCATTAGATGCCAGGCCCTGTAACCGGAGCGAGGCCTAATGCCTTGCTGTGTTTAGATAAGCACACAAACCATTCGGCTATAATAGCAACCTTTTCAAAAACAAACCCCAAAATGAAAGGAGGCCAGCCACGGAAAAGCCGGCTGCAGATTATTTTGAGAAGGGAGAACGGCACGACCATGAAAAATCGTAAACTGCAACTGAAAATAAACCCAGACGTGCTGTGTGCAGTGCACCACCACCTACCCAACCGCCCTCCTGTCACCAGCCCCCTCTACTCTCTTGTCCCCACTTCTCGCCTTCCCCCTCACTTTTGTTTCCCTCCTCTCTTCCTCCTTCACTTCTCATATCTTTCTCCTCTTCCTCCTCCTCTTTCTACACCTCACCTTCTCAGCGTAGATGTGTCAGAGAGTTCAACTCACACAAACCAGGCCCTCATTCCACACTGATGCAGTCACATGATAAGCTGCTCTGCCTGTCACTTATCAGTAATTTACTGCTACTCTTTCCCTCACAAAATGAGCCTCTCCCCCTGCAGCCCTTCCACCTACACTGAAGAAAGCAAAGCACATCATCCCCCTGTTCTCTCTGACACAAGATTAGAACGTTTACTGACATCAACAACAAGCGTTACCTGGGAGTTATTTTAGCAGATCTCAGAGAGAACTGAGAGAGAAGTGAAGAAGAGTAACAGGGGTCTACAGAGAGAGGAAGATGGGTCCTGCTCTAACTTGCTCCAGTCACTAAAGTGGAAGCCTGTGTATTCTAAATTGTAGCCCAAATCACATAATTGGCTGCCATTGGCGGACATGTTTAGTTCCATGACCAATGGTTTAGTTGCAGGTTGTGTGAAGAAGTGGAATCAGGTTTTGGGGGTCAGGGGAGCAAGGTGTGGACCTGTCCCCGAGGTTGATGCTCCCTGCTCGGGGGGACAGGCCGTCAGAGTCCTGGCCCACCCTGCTCAGAGAAGCCGGGCCTCTGGGGGCCTCCTGACAGTGACAGCTCCCAAGCCATAACTGGCCCTGTAGTGCATAGGTAACACAGGTAACATCGCCTCGGGGCAGGGAGAGAGGAACGCACTGGGACACCTGCAACTGTAATTTGTCTTATCTCATGTTCAGGGTGTTTTATGAGAGGCAGAGGACAAGGTGAAACAGCGAGCAAAACAAGCACATGTCCCATTCAGGAAATCCTCTCTCTCTGTATGGGTTGTCTCTGTGCTCGACTCATTTCTCAAACAAGTACTGGTGGAAAAAGACTGACACAAGGAATGCACGTAATCAATTACCTTTTTGTAACCATTATGGCTGAAACTATCCAACAACACGGCACAGCTTCCTGAGAGGATCCAAACTAGTATATTACTGGGCAAGTGGGACCCAAAGTTTAGTAAAAGTAGTTTTCCGTTGTTTTGTGACAGAGTGTGTGATGTGTTTGAGAACAACACAGGGCTGATTTGTGTGTGATGGCTGGGGGTAACTCATGTTCCCCTCCCTTCCCGTACTATATCTCATCCAGAGGTATTAGACTGGGACACAGATGCTTCATTCCTTCAGAGAAGCCTTCATCAGTCCCCTACCCGCCCTCTGCCTGCCTGTAGCACGTTTCCCCTGCCCCATTCTCAGCAATCAGCCCAGTTAGGTTCTGCCCATCCAGCCCAAATCCCTTCATGGTTATCAGGAGAACTGAGCTGGGGCTGCTGGGGGGCAAGGCTTTTCACTCACACAGGGACTGGGTGGGACTCTCTCATAAGGGATTGTGAAAGGCCGTGACACACGCTTATCCACACCCCAGTGCCCCCCAACAAAAATATATATACAGTATCTAAACTAAATAATAAAAGGCAGCCCAAAACGTGTCTAGGGCGCGCGCTCACACAACAGAGCCAAGCTGATATCCACCGTGCCGGATGAGGACTTCCTACATTATTCAGACGCTATAAGACATTACTTTGGTGTTGGGGACTGCATTGAAGTTCAGATCTGCCACAACTCCAGGCAAAATGACAACTCTTAGGTCACAGACTCAAAGCTCTGGTTAGTCTGTTTGCAGGATCTCTAAACAAAAACACTTAACTTTTCTCAAACAGTACAGTACTACTCCCTCAGTTATTTCTACTTTCAGAGGTTGAGGTTTGTAAATCATAGCAAGTCGAGACTGTTTTCTTGACATTTCTAATTGATCATAATAGGAAGCAGTCTTCTCTGTCTCTGGTCAGGTCCAACCTAGCGTGAATTATGCCATCCTACCATGCATCTCAACGTAACGCAACGCAAACAGAATGAACGTTAGAAAAACACCATTATAGTTTTTATCCAGGCGCCTTTTGTTTCTGCCGCTGAATTGGGCTGGTAAAAAAGACGTGCAAATGGATCTCTAAATCAGGTTTTGTTCCAGCTGTCATATTTTCTACAGTATGTGATGTGTGTGTAAGCAGAGAGTAACTCAAGCCTCTGCATTTCACTCTGGAATGGTTTAGGTTAGAGTGACGGAGGGGGGAAACCTACAGAGAATAACATTGGCTAGAAGTTACCCATGAGAAACAACAGATTGATGCCTCACATACGCAGAGTGAAAACATGTCAGAGTGGAGTGCCCTCATATCCCGGCGGTTGAATAACAGAAGGACATGGGATGATTGAAGGGGTCAACCAATGTTTTCCCTCAATCTGCATCTCAATCCAGCAGTTTTCTTCAGATACCGTGTTGTGAACATACATTCCCAACAACGCCTCTCTAGAAAGCCTTTTGAAAAATCAAAGCAAGCATTGGTATCATGATGGCGTGAACACAAGTCCTTTATCTGAAGTTTTAGGTTTTTAGTATGAACCAAACAAACCCGATAAGTGTCCAGGGTCTACTGTTTATGACAATTTCTATCACAAATAAGACAAAAGAAATAGGAGTATAAAAAAGAGAAACACATGAATTAAAAACAATTACTTTGGATTTGGCTCTTAACTCAAACCTCTAACACAAACAGTGACATAGATCCATCTCTCCAGAAATAAGTCTCTCACTGTTGCAGCTTGTTATAGACCACCTTCAGCCCCCAGCTGTGCCCTGGACACCATCTGTGAATTGATGGCCCCCATCTATCGTCAGAGTTCGTACTGTTAGGTGACCTAAACTGGGATATGCTTAACACCCCGGCCGTCCTACAATCTAAGATAGATGCCCTCAATCTCACACAAATAATTAAGGAACCTACCAGGTACAACCCCAAATCCGTATTAAGCATCTGCAATCCAAAATTAAATCTAGAATCGGCTTCCTATTTCACAACAAAGCCTCCTTCACTCATGCTGCCAAACATACCCTCGTAAAACTGACTATCCTACCGATCCTTGACTTCGACGATTTCATTTACAAAATAGCCTCCAACACTCTACTCAGCAAATTGGATGCAGTCTATCACAGTGCCATCCGTTTTGTCAACAAAGCCCCATATACTACCCACCACTGCGACCTGTAGGCTCTCGTTGGCTGGCCCTCGCTTCATATTCGTTGCCAAACCTACTGGCTCCAGGTCATCTATAAGTCTATGCTAGGTAAAGTTCCACCTTATCTCAGCTCACTGGTCACCATAGCAGCACCCACCCGTAGCATGCACTCCAGCAGGTATATTTCACTGGTCATCCCCAAAACCAACACCTCCTTTGGCCGCCTTTCCTTCCAGTTCTCTGCTGCCAATGACTGGAACAAATTGCAAAAATCACTGAAGTTGGAGACTTATATCTCCCTCACAAACTTTAAGCGTCAGCTGTCAGAGCAGCTTACCGATCGCTGCAGCTGTACACAGCCCATCTGTAAATAGCCCATCCAGCCAACTACCTACCTCAACCCCATATTTGTTTTTCTGCTCTTTTGCACACCAGTATCTCTATTTGCACATCCTCATCTGCACATATATCACTCCAGTGTAAATTGCTAAATTGTAATTACTTCGCCACTATGGCCTATTTATTGCCTTACCTCTTTACTTAATTTGTACACACTGCATGCTGATTTTTCTATTGTGTTATTGACTGTATGTTTGTTTATCCCATGTGTAACTCGGTGTTGTTGTTTTTGTCGCACTGCTTTGCTTTATCTTGGCCAGGTCGCAGTTGTAAATGAGAACTTGTCCTCAACTGGCCTACCTGGTTAAATAAAGGTGAAATATATATATATTTTGTTTTTTAAAT
Organism: Salvelinus fontinalis; assembly: GCF_029448725.1. Lineage (NCBI taxonomy): Eukaryota > Metazoa > Chordata > Actinopteri > Salmoniformes > Salmonidae > Salvelinus > Salvelinus fontinalis. The sequence continues at coordinate 26,594,506 of NC_074699.1, forward strand.
AAACACAGCACATAACTACAGCTGAACAAAGACAGACAAGGAGGAGGCTAAAGCCTTTCATTGGGAGGGAATTAAGAGAAACTGATCTAACACAGACACATCTTTCCTTCTGTAAACCACCCATGACCTGGGGGGCTAGAGCTAGCTGGTGAGGCTGGGGGTAGGGAGTGTGATGGGGCCATGGAGGGTTAGACCCTGGGTTGCCTCCAGTAGTATCAATGGTTGATCCACCAGTCTGGGACTGAGGCTGAAATTAAGCTGGAGTGTGCATCGCGCAACACACAGCACGGCCTAAAGCCCACTGCTAATCACCCTACTGTGTTACACCTCCTCTGGAGAGGCCATGGCCCTATAGTCAGCTGCCCTCTCCCTCCTCTCCTCTGCCTTCCGGGGGAGTACAACTCCAGTACCACGTGCACCCACAGCCATGACTCACACAATCAGCCAGAGGAAAGGAGGCCACGCTGACCCCAAACAGGAACAATGTCAGTGGAAGAGAGGGAGGGAGAGAGAGGAAGAGAGAGAGGGAGGGAGGGAGAGGGCAAGCGTGGGGGAGTTTATTATTTGCCAGAACTTTTTTCAACAAAACAACAAAGGAACAGCATCTGAGAGGAGTTTGGATTATCTTAACTAAGTAGGCTGAGTGAGGCTTTACCTACTGAGAGTTGAAGCAAGCGGTGTGCTTCAGAAGCCTACAGATGAGAAGGGGGGATTTAGGAGGTAGGGCCGGGCCTATCGAGTGTGGAGATATTTGGCGCTGGCACTTAATCAAAGTGATTAGGTCTTGGGAAGCCACGCCCACAGGTTATCCTTCAGGAAGCATACCAAGTAGTTATCAAAACCCCCAAGTTCAAAGCAGCTCAATTTTCCTATATTAGAAAGAAGAAGTGTTTTGGACAGCTGCCTCCAGACCTCTTTCTAGGTAAAGAACTGTGTCAGAGATGTTTGTACTTGTATGCTCTTCAGGAGACAAGAGGAGGAGAAAAAGAAAAGCTGTGTGCTTAAGTGGAGTCCAGGTCCGTCAGAGTCTGCACAGTGTAATCAATCACCCAAAGCCCAAGTCCCGGAGAAACCATATCTGCAAGAGTGTCTAACTTCCACACAGCTCTCTCTCTCTGACAGCTTAAGGCTGAACGGCAAAGTACAATTTACGTTTCAATTTTTGTCATTTAGCAGACACTCTTATCCAGAGCAACTTGCATACATACTGGTCCCCCATGGGAATCGAACCCACAACCCTGGCATTGCAAGCGCTGTTCTCTACCAACTGAGCCACAATGGACAAGTCAGGTAGTTACTTAAATCCACTTAAATTCCAGCACCATGGCTGTCAGAGGGGATATTTGATATGTTAGATCAACCTGTTTACTGTTGTGAGGATTTAAGAGCATTGCATCTGGGGCAGGAGAGATTGTCAGTTTAAAACCCTCTCTGTGTAGTCTGTAATACTCCAGGCCTGCTACTGTTGGTTCAACCTGGACAGAGAGGGACACCTAAACAATCCTATCAGGGTAGTGGTGGGCGGTGAGAGGACATGGAGTCAGGGTCTATGGTGGAGATGCACTCAGAGATGGTGGGAAAGCCGTTTACACACGTAGGAAGGATCAGTGTGACATGTGGGAGATTTTCCTTGAAGTTTCTAATGCGGCAGACTGTATGTGTATGAACCTGTGAGACGTTGGGAATGATCTGATCCTGTAAGGAATGACGTAACTCAGGTGCCTCCTGAAACTAGGCTGTAAACACTGAGGTAGTTACATAGACACATACTTCTTGGTAGCCTAGCGGTTAAGAGCATTGGGCAAGTAACCGAATGGCTGCTGCTTCAAAATCCCCGAACCGACTGGGTGAAAACTCTGTCAATGTGCCCTTGAGCAAGGCACTCAACCCTAATTGCTCCTGTAAGTGACTCTGGATAAGAGCATCTGCTAAATGACTAACATCTAAATTTACTTCTGAAGAGTTACCATGATCAGGTGTGACAAGGTTAGTGAGGCTAATGCCTGGGCCCATACCTGGAATAGAGCACTGGATAACCTAACTGGGCTTTCTATCAAATCCAACCCTTGAAGGCCAAGATAAAGGATCTGTGCAAACAGAGATAAGTCTCGTACACATGGGTAAATACGTGGCTGGGTAGCGCTCTCTCAGATCGCAGTCAAGGCCAAAGTGTGACAACATGCTTTACAACATGAAAGAGTGGCTTTAGCTCTATCAGAGGTTTACACATCCATGGCCACAGTACAGTATAAATCAGCCTGGTTCCATATTGAACACCATGTACATTACTGAAAGGATTTTATAACAGACCTGCCAGAGCTCAGGACTAGGAGTATGGCTTCAATAGACTCACGCATCTGTCTAACGTTAGGCCCACTCTAATTGTATTTTCGTCCAAATTGCAAAATAGCTACTTGGGAAAGAAGCTAAAATAACATACAAACAACAGCAACTATGATAACAAGTGAGGTTGGAATGAAAAAGAGATGAAAAACACTGTTTTACAAATTCAACGTAGCCCTTTGAAAGAGGATCCCCTAACATTACTGGGCCAGTATTGATTTCCTCTGTAATGTCATGTCTCTCCCCATGCCAGCTCCCCAATCTCGGTCGGTCGAGCAGGAGGTCCCTGAAAATAACATGATTTTTCCAAAACATAAAAGATTAATACCTTGATTCTTTACAGACACAAGATAATACAAGGTTGGAGAGCTCAAATTGGTATTTGGAGAAAGAAGTCTTGAAAGCAAAATGAGATATCTACAGACCAAGGGGTTACTTTAATTAACCATAATGTTGTAGGGGGTTATTTTGTCTATGTGATGGAAAATCTGTAGGCCCATCTTAAAACAAGACAATATCTTATCCTTTCTTTGTGTATATAACACATCAGAATGGTGGTAAATACATACCATTTTTAAATAGAAAAATATACATTATCTATCTAACCTAAAGATGCCAGAAAAGGGATGACATATTGGACATGCAATAGCCTAGAAAAACCAAGAACTGTTCCTTTGCTGCTGTGTACTGAAGGTGCTGTGACTATTTCCAAAGAAAAAGGGTAGACGGTACTTTGAGTTACAGAAAGGTAGCAATTACTTCAAAGTTTCATAAAACAGTTTCCCTTCTGGCTGCAGTGCAACAGAAGCCCAAACATTGGCTTTGCACTTTTTATCCAAAGAAGAAAATAAAAAGATAACTCGGTTTTTGCATTTCAGTCCAAATCACATGAAGTAAACAGTGAGCTCTCGGAACACATCAACTATTCCTTTTCAAAGAAAGCCCTGCTGTTCCATTTCAAATACCTCCGGGTTAGGAAACATTATGCTGCCTTCTAGCTCCTAAATGTATTCAGGCAGCCTACAGTAAATATAGGAGATACATCTTCAAATTATTCTATTCCCCATATACTGCCCGTTTGTCTTTTCTCTGTGTGGGGGTGCTTTGGGATAACAAAGTAACTGGATCCCATATCCCCATACACCACACACACACACACAGTTATATTTCAATGCCAAGCATAGAAACAGCCTAATTGAGGTATAGGAATATTGTCAGACTCTTCAAATCCTCACACCAAGGTGTGCACATAATGATGACATACAGCTACAGTAATGCCAACGCTTGTCAGAAAAATATCAGATTACAGTTAGTTTATGTTATGACTCAACTCAACTCACACTCCATTAAACAGGTAATAAATGTGTTATAAAGCAGTTACAAGCCCCTGAGGCCAATGGGGGCCGAGAAGCAGTGTGTTTACGAGACAGTGTTTATTACAGGCTGGGCCTTATCATTATGGACCAAAGAGCCTCACAGTACAGAGCCTCCTGGTGCTAACAGTAGCACAGGTCCTGTAAACATTAGCCTGAGCAGTGCTAGGATAATGCTGGAGCCTCCTGCTAACGCAGGTCATATAAACTCCAGGCTGACCAGTGCTATGCTAATAGCCTCTTGGTGCTAACAGTAACACAGGCACTGTAAACAGCAGCGCTACGCTCTAGGCTAACACAGGTTCTTTAAACAGAAGGCTGACCAGCGCTAGGCTAGGCTAATGGAGGTGAATAGGTGGCATTAAAAGTGTCAGGTGCTACCTACATCCCATTACAAAGGTCAGAGTGGTAATGAGAAAGGCTAGTGACAGGACGAGAGATGTGTGGGCTACTAGCGGCTAACATGTGGGTTAATAATACAAATATTTAATCTATCCACCCACACATATGTCCTGTCTACTGTCCAGAGCCCTGTTGGCAGGTAGAGAGAGGAGAGCTTTGACCTGAAGACCTGCAGTCACCCACAGCAGGATAAATATAGGAGCTGAAAGAGTGTCTGAGTCGTCACTGACAGATCTAATCACACACATCCTTTAAAGCCATTCTCCATAGCCAGAGATGGGCCTAGGAAGGCATACCTGTTTTGTTGTAGCAGTGCTATCGTCTTCAGTTCTCATTCCCTCAAAGTAAACATCGACAGAAGCACAATTGGAAGCTTTATCACCTCAGACCAACATCCCTCCGTTTCATTCCACCAGGGCCAGACAATATCAGCATAAACAGTCTTGACTCACTCATCATTCTGGATTTGCGGTAGGTGAATGGATGGGTAGATTCACATTAAGTCCTTGCTGTAGTCAGTGTAATTTAAAGCCATTTGCATATGAGAACCGTTTTCAAAAGGCTTGTCTATAATGCAGAAGAGCCTTTTACACTGTTTACTGGTTTACAGTTGCCACCCACACTGACAATCCCAGCATGGTTTTGCATCATTTTGTGAGACATGCAGCATTGAATAATTCAGTCACTCATCTCTGGAAGAGCAGCTCATTTGAAAACACACACGCACACACAGTGTACAGTATATACACTGTGTACAAAACATTAGGAACACCTGCTCTCTCCATGACAGACTGACCAGGTGAAAGCTACAGTACGATCCCACATTGATGTCACTTCTTAAATTCACTTCAGTCAGTGTAGATTAAGGGGAGGAGACAGGATAAATAAGGATTTTTAAGCCTTGAGACATGGATTGTGTATGTGCCATTGAGAGGTTGAATGGGCAAGACAAGATTGAAGTGCCTTTGAAAGAGATATGGTAGTAGGTACCAGGCGCACCGGTTTGTGTCAAGAACTGCAACGCTGTTGGGTTTTTCATGCTCAACGGTTCCCCGTGTGTATCAAGAATGGTCCACCACCCAAAGGACATCCAGCCAGCTTGACA